>NW_025534489.1:75000-192137 GCF_020615455.1 Coregonus clupeaformis | reverse complement strand
CAGGTGAATTAAACCTCCTCTCTTCCCATCATACAATACCCCATAATACAGAAGTAAAAAATGTTTTTTGTACGTTTTTAGCAAATTATTGAATATAAACACTGAAATACCATTTAAAATAATATTCACACCCTATTCAATTCATGTTAAATCACTTTGCATTATTACCTGTAGTCTTTCTGGGTAAGTCTCTAAAGCTTTTCAACTTACTCCAGATAGCAGTTCATCATATCTCCCTCTCTGCTCTACCACAACCTGCTTCCTGTCCCATCCATAGACTCCTCCTGTAGGGGTTCATCTCAGGTCTCTGATCTTTAGATGTTCTCATAAGGAGGCACATCCCTCTCTGTAAGATCACTGAGATGAGTTATGAAACCCCTCTAATTCATGAGGAGTGGTTTGTCTGTCTCTTTCTTTCTGTCTCCTTAACAGAGATCAACATGATCAATTATTATCTCCATAACCATTAGATTACACAGCCTGGGCTGCATATTCAGAATCATTGATTTCATCAACTACTAATATCCTCATTTGATTGTTTTTATTTTCATAATATGTTTCTTTATCTATTGTTTCAACTCTCTCTCTCTCTCTCTCTCTCTCTCTCTCTCTCTCTCTCTCTCTCTCTCTCTCTCTCTCTCTCTCTCTCTCTCTCTCTCTCTCTCTCTCTCTCTCTCTCCCCCCTCCCTCTCCTCTCACTCTCCTCCTCTCACTCCCCTCCCACTTCTTCTCGATAACCAAGGTTCTCCAGAGTCCTGCACGGCCCTGTACAAGAAACAGGGAGAGGTAAGCGCCTAAGATGGAGTGTTCACATAAAGTATCCAAGGCTATGATCCGCATCCTCTGGTACAAGCAATCCCAGCTACAGAAAATTAGTGTTTTAGGATATATGGTTGGGGAACTGATTTCCTAGGCTGGATTTGATATAGAGGAGATGCTAGCTATGCAGGTGGTACCAGCACCTTAACCATCAATCAACTAACTCCAGATAGCAGTGCTGTGTACTGTGCCCTATTTACACAGTGCATCGATCTCCCTCTCTGCTCTGCCAAAACCTCATCCCTGGTGTAACTGTAACTAATCCCACACCTGCATTAACATCACCTGTCTGACTCTAATTCCAGTGCCAAAACACTCACCAGCTTGCCTAACAGGGAAGGGAAGGTTCCATCTGACATACAGGAGGGAACTTGATACAGTGTGTATGATTATTTCTTTAACCTTCAGGTATTACCTCACAACCTGTCTCTTCAACATTTTCAACTTTTTATTTTGATTCATCCGTTGCCTATTATTCTCTACTTTTTACTTTTCCTATTAACACTGTAACCTGATTTATTCTAAAAGTTCATTCTTCATTAATTGCCAAGTCATTTCTGGTTGTTTTTACATTGTGTAAAGACTATTTTCCTTTTCATTACATTTTTTTCCTAAAGCCGCGGCCTGCCCCGAAAGGACAGAATTGATGCTGAATGCTAACATTGAAAAGTCAACAAGTATTATTTCTATCCTTATTATTCTGCTTCTCAAACTATTCTAACTTGGTTCATAAAAAGTCTGTGGCAACTGAAGATCTCTAATGATACAATCTGACAGTGGCAGATATACGCCCATATACATCTACATGGCAGAGATGGGAGTCGCCATATTCATAAAACACTTGCATGTTACTTGTGTGATTACCACCTCTGTCCCCAATCAACTTCAATGTCTTGTCCTAAATGTGGGCCTATGGTGTTCAATGCTCAACTACGTTAGTAGGGGACAACACCTCTATATCTCTTAGCAAATTGTCATGACCTGCTGCATCTATGTATGCTAAATCTATTATTAGTAGGTGTTTGATATTAATCTGATTGGTTGATGCCAGTATCTATACGCTGAAATGTATTTGTACAGAGCTAAAATCTAACTCTGCTATAATAAAACCAACTCCTCACTTGAACACCCTGAAAAATCTACTCTCTTAATATTATTATACATCATGTTATTCTAACTGGGGTTAGTACTGTGGTTTTCATATCACCATCAATCATCCTTTTGTTTTATCTGTTTACTTGTTACATTCCTAGTTATAGCAAAATCTCATCTTGTTCCTTAATTACTAAAATTCGAAAAAATTGTCTAGTGCTAACTGCTATTCTATCTGATTGTCATCCTTCCTACATTGAGAAATACAGTGGGGAAAAAAAGTATTTAGTCAGCCACCAATTGTGCAAGTTCTCCCACTTAAAAAAGATGAGAGGAGCCTGTAATTTTCATCATAGTACCCGTCAACTATACCATTTTTTCCAGAAAATCACATTGTAGGATTTTTTATGAATTTATTTCAAATTATGGTGGAAAATAAGTATTTGGTCACCTACAAACAAGCAAATTTTCTGGTCTCACATTAACTTCTTCTTTAAGAGGCTCCTCTGTCACTCCACTCGTTACCTGTATTAATGGCACCTGTTTGAGACTTGTTATCAGTATAAAAACACCTGTCCCCAACCTCAAACAGTCACACTCCAAACTCCACTATGGCCCAACAAAAGAGCTGTCAAAACACAAACAAAATTGTAGACCTGCACCCAGGCTGGGAAACTAATCTGCAATGGTAAGCAGCTTGGTTTGAAGAAATCAACTGTGGGAGCAATTATTAAAATGGAAGACATGCCAGACCGCTGGGATAATCTCCACCTCGATCTGAGACGCCACGCAAGATCTCACCCCGTGGGTCCAAATGATCCCACAAAGCGGTGAGCAAAAATCCCAAACCACAGGACCTTAATGACCTTCAAAGCTGGGACAAATTAACCAAACCTACCATCAGTAACACTCCCTCCCAGGATTCTCAAAGTCCTGCGGTACCAGGCGTGTACCCTCTTAAGCCAGTACGTTCACTCTGAGTTTTGTCATTTGGATGATCCAGAGGATTATAATGTCATATGTCAATAACAATCATTTTGTAAAACTCAACTACATCGTGTTTGGAGACAAGAATGCTGAGTTGCATCCAAAGAGCACCATACCTACTGTGAAGCATTGGAAACATCATGCTTTGGGGCTGTTTTTCTGCAAAGGACCAGGACTGCTGATCCGTGTAAAGGAAAGAATGAATGGGGCCATGTACCGTGAGATTTTGAGTGAAAACCTCCTTCCATCAGCAAGGGCATTGAAGATGAAACGTGGCTGGGTTTTTCTGCATGACAACGATCCCAAACACACCGCCCGGGCAACGAAGGAGTGGCTTCGTAAGAAGCATTTCGGTCCTGGAGTGGCCTAGCCAGTCTCTAGATCTCAACCCCATAGAAAATCTTTGGAGGGAGTTGGAAAGTCCGTGTTGCCCAGCGACAGCCCCAAAAACATCACTGCTCTAGAGGAGATCTGCATGAAGGAATGGGCCAAAAATACCAGCAACAGTGTGCTTGAAAACCTTGTGAAGAACTTACAAGAAAACGTTTGACCTGTGTCATTGTTAACAAAGGGTATATAACAAAATATTGAGAAACTTTTGTTATTGACCAAATATTTATTTTCCACCATAATTTGCAATAAATTCATTAAAAATCCTACAATGTGATTTTCTGGAGATTTTTTTCTCATTTTGTCTGTCATAGTTGACGTGTACCTATGATGTAAATTACAGGCCTCTCTCATCTTTTTAAGTGGGAGAACTTGCACAATTGGTCTGACTAAATACTTTTTTCCCCCACTGTAGATGCTCTATCTCTGGTAAGGCGAAAATCAACATTTTCCTTGAATTGTGTATCGGAGAGTGGTGGTAATCAAGCTATTTTCTGGAAAGTGGTCATATCTTTGAAACAAAAACTCCACCCACATAATTTCCAGCAGGATCTGACAGCTTCTGGTCCCATACTAGACACATTAGAAATGTGTAGTGCTTTTAAGAACCATTTTTACAGCTGGCCACCTGTTTGAAATGAAAGTCTCTGAAAATGCATCTCATTCCACTAGAGGGAGTCCTTTAGTCACCCTCAGAACAGATTGTACCATTTGATGTCTATGATGTATTAAGTGCCTTGCTAAAGATCAATGTAAAAAAAAATAATCCACAGGGGCTGATTCACCTTTGACCCCTTGACTAGATGACTATTATTATTACACAGCAAAATGGTTCAATTCACACACTGATCAAGAGAACATCCCTGGTCATCCCTACTGCCTCTGATCTGGTGGACTCACTAAACACACATGATTCATTTGTAAATGATGTCTGAGTGTTGGAACGTGCCCCTGGCTATCCGTAAATGTTATAAAATCAAGAAAATGGTGCCGTGAATTTGGCTTAATGTAAGGAATTTGAAATTATTTATACTTGTGCTTTAACTTTTGATTCTTAAGTATATTTTAGCAATTACATTTACTTTTGATACTTAAGTATATATAAAAAACAAATACATTTAGACTTTTACTCAAGTAGTATTTTAATGGGTGACTTTCACTTTTACTTGAGTCAATTTCAATTAAGGTATCTTTACTTTTACTGAAGTATGACAATTGGATACTTTTTCCACCACTTCAAGTGTCTCTGGTGTCAGATTACATTACATAGCCACTGGACTGAAGGTTGGAAAGTCCCGCCTATCTCCCGCTTATTTCATTAGCTGAAAGGCCTGTCACTTCCTGGCAGAAAGATACACTCCTCTCGGCAACGAAACACAACCCTGGAAATCTATCCCCATCCACTAAACTAGTCCCAGCATCGTTCTTTGACAAACACAGAAGGTTGTATATTGAATTCAATAGGAGAAAACAGAGAGAGCAGGAGAGAGAGGAGACCGGCAGTACTTTAATGAAGCCATTGGCTACAGCCAAAACATTAAGGAACTGGCAGTCTCTCTCTCTCTCCTTCTCTCGCTCTGCTTTCTTCAATTGAATTCAATTTTCAAACTTCTGTGTTTAAACACTTATCTAGTGGGCAGGGGGGAAACACTTGAAATGCACTAATTTGAAATATGCAATTAGACTGTTATGAATCAATTAAACATGTTATTGGCCACATACACATATTTAGAAGATGTTATTGCTGGTGTAGTGAAATGCTTGTCAAAGTTGTTTAGGAGATAGAAGTAGAGATGCCATGTCTGTTGGCGCCATGTAAACCAATGGTCATCTATAAGACATTTATTCATTGATTTTCTTCTTTGTCTAATATACACGTAGTTGCCAGTTTATTAGGTACACCCATCTAGTACCGGGTCGGACCCCACTTTGCCTCCAGAACAGCCTAAATTCTTTGGGTCATGGAATCTTTATTTTTTATTTTTTATTCTGATTTTTCAGAATGTGTTGCAGCACCCCTACTTCCTGTGGCTATGTACATGTGTCATTGTGTGTGTCTCTGTCTAAGTAGGTAAAGAACATGTATAGACAGCCAGGCACTTACAGTATATTTGCAATATAAGTAGTTAGGCTTTGATAAGGTTTTGTGAGCCAATAGTCAACTATTAGGCATGTATTCATTCATCTTTCTACCTTTCTTCTTTATCTAATAAATGTCTTTATTCATTCACAACTAGGATGTTGCTGGTCCCAGTACAGGCAGTGTGGTCCCCTGGTCTTCTGGTACCAGTGCTGAGGAAAGGATGCTAGGCTTAGCAGAGACAGCTCAGAGGGGAGTGCTGCACTAAACCCCCAGTGTTGATACAATATAACAAGTACAGCTGCACTAAACCCCCAGTGTTGATATAATATAACAAGTACAAGCTGCACTAAACCCCAGTGTTGATATAATATAACAAGTACAGCTGCACTAAACCCCCAGAGTTGATATAATAGGTAACAAGTACAGCTGCACTAAACCCCCAGATCGTTGATATAATATAACAAGTACAGCTGCACTAAACCCCCCAGTGTTGATATAATTGTCACGATCGTCTTCCAAATGAGTAGACCAAAGCGCAGCGCGTTGAGTGAACATGACTTTAATAATACAAAGTCTGGAACAAAACAACAAACAAGAACGATACGTGAAGTCCTCTGCTATACTGACAGAACACGGAACATGGAACACTGGAACAAAAACCCACAAACACAAGGTGAAAATACACAGTTTAAATATGGCTCCCAATCAGAGATAACGAGCCGACAGCTGACACTAGTACCCTCGATTGGGAGTCATTGAGTACAAACAAGGAAACACATAGACAACCCAACCAAACAGAACACAACGAAACGAACACACCCTATACCCCAACACAACCAAATAAGCCCCAACAAACGAATACACCCTGGCTCAAATAAATGTCCCGGAGCCAGAGTGTGACAGTACCCCTCTAAAGGCGGACTCACCACGCCTCAACTAGGCTAACCACGGGAGGGCTGGGTGGGCATACCTCTTCGGCGGTGGTTCTGGCTCTGGTCGTGATCCCCACCCCACCATAGTCACTACCACTTAGCCTCCTCCAACCTGACCACCCTCCAAATACCCCACGGATTAAGGGGCAGCACCGGACTAAGAGGCAGCACGGACTAAGGGGCAGCACCGGACTAAGGGCACCGAGCTAAGGGGCAGCACCGGACTAAGTGCAGCACCGGACTGAATGGCGGATCCTGGCTGGCGGCTCTGGCGGATCCTGCTGGCGGGCGGATCCCGGCTGCGGCTCTGGCGGATCCCGGCTGGGCGGCTCTGGCGGGATCCCGGCTGGGCGGCTCTGGCGGATCCCGGCTGGGCGGCTCTGGCGGATCCCGCTGGACGGCTCTGGCGGATCCCGCTGGCGGCTCTGGCGGATCCCGCTGGACTGCTCCTGGCGGATCCCGGCTGGACGGCTCTCCGATCCCGGCTGGACGGCTCTGGCGGATCCCGGCTGGACGGCTCTGGCGGATCCGCTGGCGGCTCTGGCGGATCCCGCTGGACCGGCTCTGGCGGATCCCGCTGGCGGCACTGGCGGATCCCGGCTGGACGGCTCATGGCGGATCCCGGCTGGGCCGCTCATGGCTGGCTGACGGATCTGGCTGCTCTGGCTGGCTGACGGATCTGACCTCATGGCTGGCGACGGATCTGGCTGCTCGCGGCTGGCTGACGGATCTGGCTGCTCATGGCTGGCTGACTGGATCTGGCTGCTCATGGCTGGCTGTACGGATCTGGCTGCTCATGGCTGGCTGACAGATCTGGCTGCTCATGGCTGGCGGAAGCTCTGACTGATCCTGTCTAGCGGAAGGCTCCTGGCTGATCCTGTCTGCCATGAAGGCTCCGGCCGATCCTGTCTGGCGGAAGGCTCTGGCTGATCCTGTCTGGCGAAGGCTCTGGCTGATCCTGTCTAGCGGAAGGCTCTGGCTGATCCTGTCTGGCGGAAGGCTCTGGCTGCTCCTGTCTGGCGGAAGGCTCTAGCGCTCCTTTCTGGCGGACGGCTCTGAAGGCTCATGGCAGACGGGCGCTTGCGCTCAGTACAGACGGGCAGTTCATGCAGCGCTTGGCAGACTGACAGTTCAGACGGCGTAGGGCAGACGGCGTTCAGGCACCGTTGGGCAGACGGGCAGTTCGGCGCCCGTCGGGCAGACGGGCAGTTCCAGGCGCCGTTGGGCAGACGGGCGTTCAAGCGCCGTCGGGCAGACGGGCAGTTCAGGAGCCGTTGGGCAGACAGCGACTCTGGCCGGCCGAGACGCACTATAGGCCTGGTGCGTGGTGCCGGAACTGGTGGTCCCGGGCTGAGGACACGCATCTCAGGGGCTAGTGCGGGGAGCAGCAACAGGACGCCACAGGACTCTGGGGACACACAGGAGGCTTGGTGCGTGGTGTAGGCACTGGTGGTACTGGGCTGGAGCGGGGAGGTGGCGCCGGAAATACCGGACCGTGCAGGCGTACTGGCTCTCCTTGAGCACTGAGCCTGCCCAACCTTACCTGGTTGTTGCTCCCCTGTCGCCCACCGTACGGAAGGAGGAATAACCCCACGGCTATGTAGGCGAACCGGGACACCATGCGTAAGGTTGGTGCCATGAAGCCGGCCCGAGGAACGACTGGTGGCCGGATGCGTGGGACGGCTTCATGACATCCGGCTCAATGCTCAATCTAGCCCGGCCGATACGTGGAGCTGGAATGTACCGAACCGGGCTATGCCGCGTACGAGACACCTCGCTCTACTGCGCACGGTTCTGCCCGTACTCCGCTCTCCACGGTGTACAGGAGTAGGCGCAGGTCTCTACCTGACTTCGCCACACTCCCTTTAAGCCCCCCAATAAATTTTTGGGTAGTACTCTCGGGCTTCCAGCCTTGCCCTCCGTGCTGCCTCCTCATCGCCTCCTCTCGGCTTCAGCTGCCTCCAGCTCTTCCCGAGGGGCGGCGATATTCTCCGTTGTGCCTGGGACCCTTTCCATCCAGTACTCTCCTCCCAAGTCCATGAATCCTTTATAGGCGTCCATGAATCCTGTGTATGTGGGTCCTGTTGCCGCTTGACACGCTGCTTGGTCCTCTTGTGGTGGGTTTTTCTGTCACGATCGTCTTCCAAATGAGTAGACCAAAGCGCAGCGCGTTGAGTGAACATGACTTTAATAATACAAAGTCTGGAACAAAACAACAAACAAGAACGATACGTGAAGTCCTCTGCTATACTGACAGAACACGGAACATGGAACACTGGAACAAAAACCCACAAACACAAGGTGAAAATACACAGTTTAAATATGGCTCCCAATCAGAGATAACGAGCCGACAGCTGACACTCGTTACCTCCGATTGGGAGTCATTGAGTACAAACAAGGAAACACATAGACAACCCAACCAAACAGAACACAACGAAACGAACACACCCTATACCCAACACAACCAAATAAACCCCAACAAAACGAATACACCCTGGCTCAAATAAAAGTCCCGGAGCCAGAGTGTGACAATAATACAAGTACAGCTGCACTAAACCCCCAGTGTTGATATAATATAACAAGTACAGCTGCACTAAACCCCCAGTGTTGATATAATATAACCAGTACAGCTGCACTAAACCCCCAGAGTTGATATAATATAACAAGTACAGCTGCACTAAACCCCCAGTGTTGATATAATATAACAAGTATAGCTGCACTAATCCCCCAGTGTTGATATAATATAACAAGTACAGCTGCACTAAATCCCCAGTGTTGATATAATACAACAAAAACCCAGTTTTATCGTTGGAACCAATAAACGAGCAGCCTTCCCTCTGAAGAGAAATGGTTGCTACCTGGAGCAAAACAATACATCAACCTTGCGTTTTCATTTGAGCTGGTAAGCAAAAAGCTAACTAAGGTAACTAGCTTGTTGGTGGACTGTAGAAGACTAGTTTGCGTGGTCAGCGTGGTGATGTGAAGATATTGTGACTAATGTGGTAGTTCCATTTCTCTGAGAGTTCGATTCGTTGGCAACAGACTTATTTTGAGCACATTGTCACGAATTCAGCCGAGGCTGCCCCTCCTCCTTGCTCGGGCAGGTTTCGGCGTTAGTCATCACCGGCTTACTGGCCACTACCGCTCCATTTATCATCACTCCATTTGTCTTGTCTTGTCGTGTCTTGTCAATCACACACACCTGGTACTCATTCCCTCATTAGTCTAGTGTTCTCTTTGTATGTGGTCCTCTGTAGCTCAGCTGGTAGAGCACGGCGCTTGTAACGCCAAGGTAGTGGGTTCGATCCCCGGGACCACCCATACACAAAAATGTATGCACGCGTGACTGTAAGTCGCTTTGGATAAAAGCGTCTGCTAAATGGCATATTATTATTATTTGTCCTTTGAGAGTGATTGTTCATTGTGAGAGTGGAGTCGCTCGGTTGAGCTACTCTTTCCTTGTATGTAACCAAGGTGGATTTTTCCCTTGTGCTAGTTTCGTTTTGTCGCTTGCTGCGCTTTATTCGTGTACACTGAATAAACTCTGGATTTCGGTGTTTTACCTCCTGCGCCATTCAAACCTCATCACACACATAAAGGCTTCTGTGAGAGATTTATTATTTTTATAATTGATGGGATGACTAACTTAGAAAGAATGCATTCTTGACTGGGCTAATGTAGGTTGTGTCACCTGGCAAGCTGTGATTGATGTGAAGAGCTGTTTTAGGGGTTAAAATGAGATAAGGATTTGTGTCTCCAAATACTAGACAATACTGGTTCTTTGTGATCTGTGAACCATCCTTGGACGTAGGAATGGTGTCTAGGGGAGCTGGCTCTTCTCACCAAGACAGGTTGTTATGATAAGAACATATGCCTGGAAACAGGGATGCGCTAAGAGGCGGGGAACAGCCAGTGCGTCAACGGATAGGCTGAGTAAGTCTAAACCACGCTCAAGTCTCTACTCTGATTGGCCAGCAGAGAGGAGGGAACTCTCGCTGTCAGAGTATTTGAGGAAGAACATGTAAACAATGGATTTAGTTCTCTGTCTGCCCTCTCGCGAGGTTTTCCAGTGAGCCCGTATACGAACCAACATACTTATCATACATACATTTTGCATATAATAAATTTAGCTTGGATTGAAGATCTCTTGATTCTTATTTCAATACCAGATTTGAATTATGCAATTTCTAACAATTGGTGACCCCGACGTGATCTGATAGTAGAACTTCGCTGGAATTCATCCAGCCAATTGGACAATCGCTGTCTTCGAACCGTGTGTTTCACAAAGTGCCCGGGCTTCTAAAAAGGTAAGCAAACACCTATTGTAATATAACTAAAGTTTTGCACATTGGCTTTATCCAAATTAATTTTGTGAAACACCTGTTTGATGTAAGTGAACTCTATTACTCTATAAATAACGATTATAGATTGCTAATTCGATTTGATAAAATACCATGCAAATGTTTGATAATTGTGATGGTTAAAACCCATGGGAGGTGCGAGCTACCATAGGAGGTACCTTTAAAAAACGGTGCGAGCTATGGTTAGAAAATCCATAGGAGGTACCTTTAAAAAACGGTGTGAGCTATGGTTAGAAAATCCATAGGAGGTACCTTTAAAAAACGGTGCGAGCTATGGTTAGAAAATCCATAGGAGGTACCTTTAAAAAAGCAGTGCGAGCTATGGTTAGAGATCCATGGAGGTACTTTAAATTAGAGTGTTACTGTATGCATGAGGGTGTGAATTATAATGTACCTTGATGAAAAACCAATTAGGGATAAAAAAAAAAAAAAAACGTATGTGAACTATTCAAACTGTATAATTTGGGGATAACTGTTGGGTTTGTGGTTGCTTAAACCATATAACCCGTTAAAAACAATTGGGAACATAAAGCTAAAGTGATGAATTGTGTGACTGAACTGAAAAGTTTGAGCTGATATGATTGAAATTTGATGTTTGGTGTTTGACATAGCATAATACTGCTTTTGAATAGTTGTGTCGAAGCAATTCGGTTTATTTGATTTGATGTTTGATGTTTGACATAGCATAATACTGGTTTTAGGTGCTTGGTTTGGGCTATTTGGTTTATTATTTGATTTAACGTTTGATGTTTGACCGTGCAAAACACTGGTTAAACAATTAGACTGAAATAATTCGGTTTATCGTTGAGATATAGATATGCACTGACTTTGACTAATTAGGTGGGAATAATTTGATTTGGATGAATGGACTGGAGTACTTTGAATAACGGCAGAATATTGAAAACATTAAAACGAGAAATAGCTCCTCACAAACCCTGTTCCCCCTGGACAAGAAAAAGGTAGAGTTGCGAGGGGAGGGGCTGGAGACAGCGAAAGTGTGGCTTTTGGAGCCATGATAGACTGGGAGTTGGCTGGAAACACCACGGGGTGATTATTTGAGAGGTGCATGTGGGTTTCTGACGAGAGATGTTCTAAACTTGCTCACCCGAGCGTAGACGTGCATCATGGGTGAGAGAGTAGAGAATATTTACATTTGCATTTTTTGGTAATTTGGCAGACGCCTCTTGTCCAGAGCGATTTATGGGAGCAATTTGGGTTGAGTGCCTTGCTCGAGGGCACATCGGCAGATTTTTCACCTGGTCGGCTCGGAGATTGGAACCGGCGACCTCTTGGTTGTTGGAGCGGCGCTATTTGTCACTAAACTGCCTGGCGCCCCATATGGGTTTAAGATTGTGGCGTTGTTGGATCATGTGATGGTGGAATAAACTGACCAAAAGTAATGTTGTTTAAACGTAATGTATAATTTGGTACAAAGTAAATAGAGGGTTAAATTGAACTAATTATCATGGTAGAGCTAACGTAGTACAGTGAGGGAACTTCATTTTGTGTCAGAGGGTAAGATGAGAAATCATTAATGGTGCTATTGGTGGAAATCTATTTATCATTTCAAGGCATGGAGTAACAATCTGCATTTATGAGTGTAAATTCCACAGCTGATGTGTTGATTGAATGGGTACGATGGAGTATTTGGTTTGGTAATGTTGAATGGACTATTTGTAGCGTGTTTTGGGGTTAAATAGAAAGACTCACTTATTCAATAGGGAATGGGTGGAGAGAGAGAGTTTTTACGTGTATTAAAAAGTTGCATAAGATAGCTTTAGTAGTATTCTAGATAGGACTATAAAAATATGTTACAAGTACGAATAAAATTATTTCCTAAGAAGGAAGATTGTAGGGAAGTTTCCACGCCTCCCCCATAATGTAGGAAGGAGCAGGAGAGGGGAGGAGATGTAAGAGACAGTAATAGTTCAAATGATAGGAACATCATTAAATGTATGCTTATCAACGATAGCAAGTATTTGTTTTATTAATTAGAGCCTAATCAGAGAGAACGGTTAAAGAAATTGAATAGCGAACTGAAATGGGTTAGCGGGAAAATACAAAATTGTTGGTACATTCTAGAACGATAATTTATTTTGGTTACGGGGATGCAAGTATGCATTGGCTGTTGTGCTGGGGGAATAGCGCCAGCCTGTAGTGGGTTCTGGATTGGTGAAACAGGGGGGACAGGAACAATAGAAGGGGAGACAGATTTTCCTAGGGGGTTGAACAAATAATTGATAATGGATCATTTGAGATGAGATCACATGTAGCAGAGTTAGGGTAATCAATTAAATAATAATTGTATAATCGAGGAATTTTGAGTGGTTTAATGGATTAGTTATGAGGAATTAGATTGATACAAACAATTATTGATGGGTTAAGACTGGGGATATCTGTATCATGTTTTGTGTGTACTACCATCTTTAGATTATAACCAGGAGAAAGAGATTAGCTCATCTCAGTTAGGCAGTATTTCGGTCATAAAAGTGAGCTACCAAATTATGTGAGGCCTGGCTATTTGTGGTTGTTGTTTTTCAAATTGGGTTAACATGGGTTCACAGAGCCAGAGGCTGTACAGAGAAAGGTGGAGCCCCCATGTTGCCCTAGTGAAAGAACATTCAGAGGAATGGTTATCACAAGGTAAATGGATAAAACAGGGGAAAAACATTACTGACTGGCAGAATACACCAAATGGGGATCAGTATGGCCACTCCACTGGGAGATATAGAAGAAAGTTAAATTGAGAGCAAAAACCCTGCCGGGGTCCACTTGGGGATAAGTTTTAACGGATGACAGGAATAGATTTTCTTAACTCAGGAACAGGAGGCTGAGTTAGCAGCAATTCCCGTTCAAATTATGGTCACAAGGACCAGCCGATGTAGGACTAATTAAGGGGGTAGCTCCAGTACAAGTGATTCCTCGATTCGATAATAGACCATAACAAAAGCAATACCCTGAAAACCAGAAGCAATAAAAGGGATAACACCACATTTGAGCATTTACTTAAGGGAGGGGTGATAATTCCTGGAGATGAGGCATAATGCAACTCTCAGTATTTCCTGTTAAAAGGCGGCACCTAGCTCCGACTGGAGGATGGTCATGGACTTGCAGGGGGTTAATAGAAATATAATTCCCAGAGCTCCATGAGTACCAGATCCACATACATTGCTGAACCAATTGAAACCAGAGAACTCCTATTTTACAGTGATAGATTTAGCTAATGCATTCTTTAGTATCCCAGTTCATCCGGATAGTCAGGGGTGGTTTGGCTTTACTTTTCAGGGAAGGAAATGGACTTACGCTAGGATGCCTCAAGGCTACTCAGAAAGTCTTACAATCTTTGCCCAGGCTATAACTAGAATTTGGGAAAGTTTGAACCTAGGGAAGGAAGCCAAATGTTAGTTTATGTAGATGATATTCTATTGGCTAATCCCCAGGAGGGATGTAAGAGGGATACAATCCAATTGTTAAACCTTCCTGGCAGAACAGGGACACAAAGTGAGCAAAAAGAAACTTCAACTTTGGCAGAGCGAGGTCATTTACCTAGGACACACTATAACTCAGGAGGGGCGAATGTTAAACTCATCCAGGAAAACTGCTATACTTGAAGCCTAAACCGTTAAACAAAAAAACAAATGATGAGCTTTTTGGTAATGATAAACTGCTGTAAAGTTTGGGTACTCCATTTGTACTGCATACGGGTAAATTAAGTGATCTTATCTATGAGAAGGCAATGGTGCCCATGGTAAAATAATTTGGAACTCTAAGAGGCATACATACATCAGGGATGTTATCCAAATGGTAGAGAGTAAATAGGGATACGACATTGGTCTTGATTTAAAGATGATGAGGGTTTTTTTGGTGGGCTATTAGATATAACTGGGTTAATCATGAACATAGAGGTTTTTATTCTTTGTTGCTAACAGAAGACTTAGGTGACCTAAATATGGACTTGTCATGTCGAACAATCAGTCTTCAGGTCAAGCCCGGAGAGCCTGGGTAGAACAGAGTTTGAACTAAACATAAGTGTTTTTACAAGATAAGAGATTGAAGATTGGATTACTAATTGATTCTGAACTGGATGAAAGTCGGATTTAGCTGCCATAAAAGACAAAGGAAGTGGGAGGAGCAATAAAAAAGCAAAAGACAATCTCAAAAATGAAAGGCATGGCAATTGGATGATAAATTACCTAAGGGATGGTTTAGGAAGGTGGTAATATTGACACATGGGCAAATCATGTGTCAAAAAGGGGGAGTGATAGGATTAAATAATAAATATATACGAAGGAGAGGAAAAAATACAAAAAAAAAAAAAAAAGGATTAGAAATTGAGAGCTGAACATGTATGTGTGAAGATAGTTTATTAACCACACCTGTATGTCAGAGGTTTTGTGCTCCCACAGGTGAACTAAAGGAGAAGGTGACCCACTCTATCTCACCAGGAGACTGGGTGTGGATCCAATCCCTAAAAGAAGAAAAACTGGAAGCAGGCCTGTTGGGAAGGGGCCCTATCAAGTCCTATTAGATCCACCTGGGTGAATATCACACACTGCAAAAGAGTAAACCTAGTTACACCCTGATGAACAAACATAGAGTTAGGGAGAAAGAACCGATCACCATTAGGGCCTCGGGGGTTGGCTCCATAACGAAGATTCCCTTACCTTGTCTGATCATCCCTGTGTGAGTTCAGTAGAAGGTGAAGCAATGGGTTGGCGTCTGACATGTTCTCAGGGTGAGGGTGGGGATTCACAGGTCTCCCGACGTGGGTAGCTGTCTGATCGTGGGGGCCATATTCCTAGCACACTCAAACCCTCCTGATCAGCCAGAAGTAGTAGTTAACCTAACACAAGTTGATAAAATAATACCTGAGCACAGTCTACGAAGGCATAGGAGACAGCTGAGCGTAGGGAGAAGGAAGTACTAGGGACTTTAGGGAAGGACATCACCATATGTATGTCACCATGTACATCCTGGGACTATGTAGTTGCTCATACCGAGCGGGGGGATATGTCAATCTCCATACACAGTTTAGGGACAGGTGTAGTATTGTGAAAGTAGGGAATTACCAGAAATGGCAGTGCGACCCATAGAAGGGTAGGTACTGTCTGAAAAGTCTGAAGTACGCAAAAACAGGTTTATCCTCCATGCAAGCCACCTGGGAATGTGGTAAAAGAGTCTTGTAGTAACTTGAACTATCTGTATCCCCCGATAACAAAGTCATTCCAACCTAGGTTGCCTACGTTTAGAAGTCTCAGGGGATTCTAATTGTTTTTCTAGGACTAGTAAGATAGGATACAGAGTAGGGCATCTTAGCTCCTGCTCCCACACAGAGAATATCACAACTAAAAGAGACCATGACTAATCTCTCCTCTTTGTTACAGCCAGAGGATTTTAGGAACCAAAACCAGGCCCGTGCTGACATCTGATGGTTGTGTGGTGATAACTGATTGTGAACTCACCTACATATGTAAACAATCAAACGTGTCAGAGACTGGTGAGTTGTCACGTAGAAAGTAGGACCTCCTCCCGGGATCCTTTGGTGAAAGGATCCTTTGATGGGATAGGAGTACCTCGAGGGTTCCAGAACAATTCAAAGCTAGAATCAGATCGCAGCTGAGTTTGAATCAAGTCTTTTTTTAGTGGTAAACAATTAATAAAAACGTAGATTGGATGAATTATATTTACTATAACCAGCAAAGATTTAGAAACCACACTCGTGATGCGATAAAGGGATTAGCTGAGCAGACAGCGGCAACTAGCTTAATGACATGGCAGAATAGAATGGCTTTAGATATGCTTTTGGCTGAGCGGGGCAGAGTTTGTGTTCTGTTTGGATATATGTGCTGTATTTTCATCCTCAAACAACTATAGCACCGGACGGGTCCGTGACAAAGAGCTTCAGGGAGTAACCACGCTGACGAGCGAACTGGCTGAGAACTCTGGTATTGATAGCTCCCTAAGCGGTTGGTTTGATAACATATTTGGAAAATGGAAAACTATTGTTGTAACTATTCTGGGTGAAGTTATAGCTTCTATGGGTATACTTGTTCTTTGTGGATGTTGTCTTATTTCCTGTGTCTGAGGTTTGGTGAGAAAGGAGATGGAGAAGGTGGTTTCCCAACAGATGGTGAGATACGGCCCAATCCTGGACTCCGACCTAAGGAATTAAGGATATGACCTACCAGGCTTGGTGGAGTGACACTAGAGGGTGTCTAAAGGGGGCCAAAATATACTTAGTTTGTGCTTTATGTTTTAATAATCTTATGTTTTGTGTTCTATTAATCCCGTGTTTTATGGTTTGAAGTTCTTTGATGACTGGTAACAATTTGCAAGTTGGGTGTAGATGGACTGAGGGTTTTTATTTTTTAGTATTATCATAGCATAATAAAAGTGTGATTATTTTTGTTTGTATTGCATTTTAATGAATGACACCCTGTGTTTTCTTATTTTTTTAATCACACCAAGTGGGTGTGATAAGGGGGATTGTGAGAGATTTATTATTTTTATAATTGATGGGATGACTAACTTAGAAAGAATGCATTCTTGACTGGGCTAATGTAGGTTGTGTCACCTGGCAAGCTGTGATTGATGTGAAGAGCTGTTTTAGGGGGTAAAATGAGATAAGGATTTGTGTCTCCAAATACTAGACAATAATGGTTCTTTGTGATCTGTGAACCATCCTTGGACGTAGGAATGGTGTCTAGGGGAGCTGGCTCTTCTCACCAAGACAGGTTGTTATGATAAGAACGTATGCCTGGAAACAGGGATGCGCTAAGAGGCGGGGAACAGCCAGTGCGTCAACGGATAGGCTGAGTAAGTCTAAACCACGCTCAAGTCTCTACTCTGATTGGCCAGCAGAGAGGAGGGAAACTCTCGCTGTCAGAGTATTTGAGGAAGAACATGTAAACAATGGATTTAGTTCTCTGTCTGCCCTGCGAGGTTTTTTCAGTGAGCCCGTATACGAACCAACATACTTATCATACATACATTTTGCATATAATAAATTTAGCTTGGATTGAAGATCTCTTGATTCTTATTTCAATACCAGATTTGAATTCGCAATTTCTAACACTTCATAATTCATGAAGGTCATATTGACTGACTGATATTATCTCACAAAACAAAACCTATAAGTTATCCAAAGCCTGTGTTAACCCTATCCCAAAACCCCATTATTTCCCCCCTTCATTTCTCCCATAGCAACGCCAACGAACCAGAGGTAGAAAATGCTGACTCCTTTCAGTTTTTTTAGGACTACAAGCTGGCGAGCTCTATAGGATGAATATAATATCTAAAGAGCTGATGGTCTCATCATGTCCTGTAGGGGGACCTCTATCTTTAATAATGGGAACGTCTCTACAGTCTGAACCAGTCATTTTGCATGATGTATTCAGATCATCAGTGTCCCTCCCCACTTCACTGACATGTTCAATATGGTGAAACCTGCCGTGGTCTACTGATTGTCATCTATTCATCTATGTGACACTCCTCTTTTATTCTGTACATTGATACCAGACTCTTTTCCCAGCACTCTACATATAACGTGATCAAACATGTTCACATTTCTCTTCACTGTTACTGTCTTAGTGCTTTGTGCTGCAGGTACAATTTCATAATGTTTCCATTTATTTAACCAGGAAAGTTAAGAACTAAATTCTTATTTACAATGACGGCCTTCTATAGTTATAGATATTGATGTTTCCAAGCATACGTTCACTTCACCTGAGTCTTGATGTATTCAGGTCTAACTGTATCTAACTCTATTGATTTCATTCTCACCTGTATCCTTACAGGTCTTGTTGAAGGAGTGAAGTCACTCAGACACCCACCATACTCTGGGGACTGAAAGACAGTGATGCTCAGATGAACTGCAGTCACACTAAGGGAGCTGCCTACTACCAGATGTACTGGTACAGACAGCGTCCAGGAGAGGGAATGAAGCAGGTAGCCCTCACTACTCCCAATTCCAAATCTGAGTATTCAGGGGATTTCAGTGAAGACAAATATCCAACTATTAAGACTGCAGCTGAGAGTGGATCTTTCACAGTGAAGAAGATGGAGGCAGGAGACAGCGGCATGTACTTTTGTGCCGTGTATGAACACAGTGATACAGACGACAAGCACAGCTGCACAAAAACCCCAGAGTTTCAATAGGATGGAATATAATATGTAAAGAGATGGTCTCATCACGTACTGTAGGGGGACCTCTAACACTAGTTCTTCTAATGTCTGATGGTTTCATTGTCATGATCATGTATTCAGTCATGTTCACAGTGAGGTCCTATGAGCAAGCTTTACAGTACAGGCTTCCTGCCACTCCCTCCTAACACTCTCACTATCCACCACCCTAAAAGGAAACAGGATACTACAACATCAGCCCCTCTCCTTTCACCTCAGAGCTTCATCCAGGAGACACTCATATCACTCCTCCACTGAGGCATCCTCATCATCTTCCTCAGCATCTTCATCATCATCATCTTCTCCTTCATCATCATGTTCAGAGTTCTGATTCACCTGGCAGCTCTACCACTCTGGGTGACAGGTATTAAATCACTTACGATGAGAAGCCTAACAAATCTACGAATGTCATCAAACTGAATAAAATATCCTCTCTCTCTCTCTCCTTTCTTTCTTTCTCTCTCTCTCTCTCTCTCTCTCCTCTCTCTCCACAGGAGAGTCGTTTAGTAGCATGGTTAATCAGAGCCCTGTTGCACTAATAGAAGGACCTGGAAGAAACGTTCAACTCACCTGCAGACATACTATTCCTAACTACCTAATGATACTATGGTACCAACAGTCAGCAGGAGACACTGCTATGAAACTCATTGGTTGTGTAAATGTCCAGTCAATAACCTTGGAGTCACCACTTGAAAAGCACTTCAATGTGAGTGGAGATGGTAGGAAAGAGGCTCATCTTCATCTCCTGAGTCTGAGAGGACCTGAAGACAGTGCAGTTTATTACTGTGCAGCCAGCCAACACAGTGATGTAGAGTACCTTCTCTCCTCTACATAAACCCTATCTGATAGTAGTATTAGCCCACTGTTCAGAACACCTGCATCTGAGGTGTGACTTTGATTCAGTGCCAGTGAATAACCACAGATGGATTATGACATAAGCAAGGTGATATCAGTCCTAGTACAGAACACTGGTATTACAGTTTAGTGTCAACACTCATTAACATCAATTATGCAATGTTACAATGTCATATTCCATTACTCCTCCCCTGCATAGATGTGATTCACATGACTACTCCCCCCTCTTCCCCCACCTCCCACATCTCTCTCTCCCCCCTTTTCTCTCGCTCTCTCCCCCCACCCTCCGTCTCTCTCTCTCTCCCCTCTTTCTCTCTCCCCAGCCCCCCTCTCTCTTTGATTTTGTGCCAATCAAATCAAATTGAATTTGTCACATGCGCCGAATACAACAGGTGTAGACCTTACCGTGAAATGCTTACCTACAGGCCCTTAACCAACATTGCAGTTCAAGAAATAGAGTTAAGAAAATAATTAAACAAAAGTAAAAAATTAAATAAAAGTAACACAATAAAATAACAATAACGAGGCCATATACAGGGGGTACCGAGTCAATGTGCGGGGGTACAGGTTAGTGTCGTATCTGATGAGTGGTGGCAATTATTGCTGTCAACACAGAGTCCGTTATGCTGCATCGTGTGAGAGGCTTTTATTAAAATCACGAGTTTACAGCATAGGTACAGACCCGCGATGTCCGGAGAACGGCTCCCCAGATTGCTATGGCCGTTCTGACGTCTTCCTCGCCTAACCCCCTTATTTATAAACAATGAAACTGACCTCTTCTGGCCAATCCCCAGTCTCCAAGACACTTCCGGTCTACTGGATGTGGCGTTACACCTAAAACCTTCCCTCTTGCTACTAACACAACCAACATTCCATTTCTTCATGAAAAACATTTAACAAAGGCATAATCTTCAGATACGATATTCCCCCCTTCGAGACGAAATAAACGTCTCGAAAACAAACAATAGGATTATGACTATTAACCATTTATCTTATTGAGTATCTTTACCATTAAACCAAACACATTCTCCTCTAGAGTGTAAATACCTTTCTATGAAATACCTGTTTATGAAGTGTGAATACATTACTATGACATATGAAGTGTGAATACATTACTATGAAATATGAAGAAATCTCTATGGAGTGTAAGAGCGAAAAACTGTCTGGCAGCCATCCATCCATATCAATCAAGACAGTAAAATTCTCTCACGGTCCCTCTGCCCCAGGCAACCACCGTCGGTACTCCAGATAACCTCATAAACCATGTAAATGCATTTGAAACTATGATGCAATTAAATACACATGTAAGCCCCTGCAAACCAAATCCTATCCATAAACATCCATTGTACGGCTGGTCAACCCATAGGACCGTACAATGAAACTCTCCCTTCCTAGCCTCTCTGTCCCTAAACATTCACGAAATAAACAAAAACATCTAAGATCCTCCCATGTATCCAATTACATCAAACATCATTCTACAAAAATTAATCCCTGAGACTATTACACAATTATGTATTACACATGTCTATATTTCATTGCCGACACTGGAATGTAGTCCCCTCTTCCAATGGACTTGTTGATGATGGAATCAGCCACACCCTCCTTGTTTCATCTCCTCCAGTCATATTGTCCCTTCATATTGTCTTTGTCTGAATATTCCAATCTCCACATGTTCTCCCAAATGCCTGTGGAATGAAAAGAAAAGAAAAGACCAAACAGTATCTTTTGCAAAACAACCACTTTCAAATTAAACCTCAATTTCACCTAAGAATTTAAAAAAATGATATATAAATGATGTATGAATCACATAAACCTATTCCCCCCTTTGATTCATAAATCATACCAACATCACCCCAATATTGAAAAATATCGAAAAATAATCAACTCATAAAAAAAAAAAAATAAGATATTTATCCATCAGTAGTCCATCCATCTTCCTCCAGATCAGGAACAGTCAACACCGGCATCTGAGTGTTGTCTCCAGGCATCATTCTCCAACCTATCTCAATATCATAACTTTCTCAAAGGTCAGTAACAAATTACAAACATCACACAGTGTTATCAAAGCTGAAACTAAAATCTGACCCATCACTGCCCCTACTGGCCTAATTGATCTTGCAACCAAATCCTTTCAGATCTCCCAAACCTTCAATGATAGGCTTGAAGCCTATGACATGTCGCCATGTCACCCTTTTAACCCTAGATTTAGCTGTGTCCAGTGCTATCCCTCTTATAATGATAAAACCTCATATGGAAGCTTCAACGTTGACATGTAACCAAATCCTGTCCATCCATAATGTAAGAATAAATATACTTTACCATCACAAACCCCCTGTAAATATCTCTAAAATTCCCCATAGTCATAGGCAAAAGCTAATCTTTTAACCATCAAAGTCCTGCTGTTCTACTACCTGGTCTACAAAAATTACATCATATTTGTCATCTCTAACCTTATGTTCATGCTTATCCAAAGTTATCATATAACATCACACTCTGATCTTCCCATAAACATACCCTTTACCTCATATGTTTTATTAGAACAAAAACAACTTTTATCCCTCAATGTTTCACCTGAATACTTCATGGTTCCGTTGTTACCTGATTTTCCTTTCCCATTTAACAATTCCCATACGGGTAATTCATTTACCCAAGAACACTACTTAAACCTAGGCTTAAACCACTGTTCTGACAACGACATTATTTTATCTGTCAATGACTGTTGCCAATACCACAGTCGCGACAAATCATAAGACTGACCCATACCTGATAGAGGCCGCACGACTGTCTAACACGTTCGGTGCTGGAATTCTCAACAGACATGGACCTTCCAAGATTCCTCACTGATCTTACAGAATGAGTTAATATATCTCCAATTTCCACAACAGAAGAACGAGCGGCACTGATCAGATACCTCTCCCTGTCTGTCATTAAAATCAAAGACCTCATCCTGTATCTCCACGATGAATCTATATTCTCTCTACTACTCTCTGTTCTCCTATTTTAACCCTATTCGTACTATCATTGACAGCACTCTCCATCCGTAACATAACCCTGAGTCCTTCTTGCTAACCCCCTTTAATTTCAGAACAGTTGTTGTCGATGCCATACTCCCTACATCGTATCATTAATCCCTTCCAAAGTTACCATTAAAGTAGTTGATTTAGTTGCTGTATCAACCCTAATTAGTTCTAGTGCAAAGGTTCCCATTATCCTCGGTGTATTATCTACTGTTGGAGTGACTACTGTCCATTCAGTTCTACTCCTCCTGAACTCCCTCAATGACTGTGGAGGCTACAACAGACCTCAACTCTTCCATTATAAGCGTTACTTTATGAATGACATAGCCCTTTAACCAATAATTCTTAACCGGAACAAATTCTAATGCTTGCACTAGATAAGTACACATATTCTCCCTGACCTTTCTCTGTAACATTACGCAACATAAGTGAACAGTCCCTCCTAACCTCTTCCACTTCATATCGTTGTACAAACTATCCCTCCTTTGACTAGGTGCAACAGCTTCTACTCCTGGTCCTGATAACAATACTTATTCTCCATAATTATCTCTCCATATGGGAGAAACGTCCCCATCCTAAACCCTAATAAGTATTTTTCCCTAACATTGGTGCTGTATTGGTTCCCTTATAATCAAATGCGATATTTTATTACTTTAATAACTATCAATGTTGAAAGAGTTAAATTGCTTCTCACTGTTGTTCTAATAAACTGAAGTGTTAATGTCCTTAGTTACTCCTAATTTGCCCCCAGTTTTCCCCTAAGACTTTGAACTCTTTACTTGTACTTCCATCTATCACCACTAGTGTCACTTTTTCCCCAAATCTCAGTCCTTTCTCTAAATCCCTGACTTTCAAACTTTTGATTACACAAAATACACCTATAATTACCTTGATCTTCCTGCTGGGAACTGTAACTATAGATACTCAATCACCCTCAAGCTTCTCTTATCAATGCCTCGACTCCTAACAGATCTAAACTCCTACCATATCTTCCCACTAAACTTTAAAATGTCCTTCACTACTGTTCTCTCTCACTACTAACTTTGAAACTTAGCTTACTGTCTTAGAGTCCCTTCAACCTAGCCTACCCCTAACTTATTTTAATCTAATCTTTTCTCTCATAACATTTAAAACCTTTTCCCCTGATTTTCACAAAATCCCTTACCACCAAATGTTTAGACTATGTGATTGGGAAAGTTCCCCACCTGCTTCTGACTCATTACACACAGACTTGGCAAACGTCTAAACACCTTTTAGCCTAGCCTGAAATCTCTTAGTGTAAGAATGTAACCCAGAATAAACAGTCACCCCTTTTAACCTTTCAGATTGTCTAATAGACGGTCGTCTAGTGTACATCTTATTGTACAATTCAATTCTCTTCCCAACACTGCAATAACAGTATCTTCTAATATTAGTACTTTAAGAGTAATTAACCGTTTTACTACCTCAAATCCCTATCCTAATTAGTTTATCAGTTAGGGAGATGTTTAACCTCTTTAGGCTGAACACAGAAAAGTTTTTACCCTATTCACCATTATTTCTCATAGTCCTCTGGTCGGTTGTTTCAACTGTTAGCTATTTTCTCTTCTTCTCTAATCGATGCTCTCAGCAATGCACCCCCCTTCCGGATCTCCTAGGTACTAACAGGTGATCTTCACTTGCTCCTTTGTCTTCCTCTGTTGTTTTCTCCCGACTCATTTTCATCACAGGTAAAGTACCAATCTGTCCACAATTATAACAGTCTCCAATTCTTGGGATCCTTTTCTCAGCAGTTTCTCCTCTTCTGTATCTTCAGCGTCTCGAGCTGTTCCTCTAGCTCTCTTACCTCTCCCAAAGTCGTCGCTTCCTCCAGGCCTGATACGCCTCGGTCTATATCTCCTATTTCTTCTTTGCCAGTCATTGTAGGATAAAATCCTCGAACATAAAGCACCTTTAATCTCCAAATCTTCATCGCTTTCTTCATCAGAACTCGAATCTCTTGTCTCCTTCTTCGTTTCTCTCTTGCCAACTTCCTTCTGATCACAGAGTCATATCCACCCATGCATGACCTCTTCATCATCACTCATCTTCATCATCCTCGTCTTCTTTAAGTTCCATCCTCCTTACCTCCCTCTTCTCTTCCAGACATCACATTTCCTTCCTTCTGGAGTTTTGATTCATCTTCATCGTCGTTTCTGCTTGTATTCGTCTTCATCTCTGATGCCATAATCACCCTGCTGGATAATCACTGAAAGCTTCCTCCTCATAAGGTGGGTGTCTTTCTTTTGAATCCGTATGTGAGAAAGGTGTACTAACATCTGCCATTAGTCTCTCCTAACACTACCTTAGTTAAATAATTACTATTTTAGTCAATTTTCCCCTATATCAACCCTTTTAAATTTCCTTTATTGTGAACTATGTTATTTTAGACTGTATAGCCTAAGGCTTCCCCACTAAATTATTAATATAACCCTAAACAACTCCAAATAAATCCTGAATAATTAAACCCAATTTTTATTCCTATATCCTATGTCACCAACTTATCCATTAGTGGTGGCTATATTACCACAACCCATCAAATGCAAGTAAATGAAGTTAGTCAACTTCAAAGCAATCCCCCAAAAACAAAGCCTCTAACCCCAATAAGTATTTTTATAAATTCCATTGTTTAATATGCACCCAAGTATCTTAATTGCCGAATAACGTCAGTACCTGATTCCCAACCCAATTCCAATCAAACCCCAGTTATGCACAGAGCATCCAAAATGCAATTTTTAATGAAATAGTATTTGCCAAGCCTATGTGAAATTGTCATAACATCACATATTTTGTTAGGATGATTTTGTGTACTAGCCTGATCTGATCCTCTCGTCTGCCTCGTCACACCTTGTCACGTGACGCACACGTCAGCCCCTTCTCTCTCTCTCCTCTCGTTCCATGTTCCTCTCATATTTCAAAAAAACATAGAAACATACAAGATTTCAGCAGTTAATGCAATCACTGAGTATTTCCAACCATTCAATATTCGTTCGTTCTACATTATTCACTCTAAGACTAAACACATAACTAAATAGATCGCTCAAAAAACATTTTTATTTTAATCCGTCTTTAATTTAATTCACTTTATTATAATCCGTTACCATATATCTAATGTATAAATTCAATAGATCACAAAACAAGTTTCATCTTTAACCAACCGCCGTTGAAACTAAAATCTCTCCTCTGTCGGTCTATTTCCCTTGCCGGGTAACGCCAAATGGGACCTATGACCTGTACCCACCATTTTGTTTTGTAGGCTTAGCCCAACCTCATGTCGTAGTTTTTAGCCCCGTAAAATCAACACGTGTCCTAATCTCGTGTCATAAACTCCCCCTTTCTGTAGTGTAGTGTCGCAAAATTAAACGCATGCGCATACCCATTCCTCAATACAACTTCAACGTGGACGGGCGATTTTCTACTCCCTCCTAGTCAAACAGAATAACAGTCCAGCTGTACCTCTCGTTTCCCCCCTCCTAGTCAAACAACATTTAACAGCGCTCACAAAACATATAACCTGACTTAAACACAGAGACAAATTTAAGAGACTTTAATCCATCGCAATGGAATCTCTAAGGATACGTTAGCATGTAGCACACAACACAATTAGCCTTAGCCTTAGCAACGATGTACCACGTGGCCTGAAACAATCCAGCATTAGCCTTAGCCTCTAGCTAACTGCGGCCTACCCAGCCCTAAGTAACCTGCACCGTGGCCAAATCATTGTCTATCAGTAATATCTCCGCCTAACTTTATGCTGCCGTAAGTTCTGGATAATCATAGAGAGGTTACCCCATGCATTATAGTTCGTCAACCATACGATGAGTATATAACATGCATATAATCCGTCCATCTTATAATTCCCAGAATTAACCTTACACCACCGACAGCGTTGCAAAGGATTTTATGGCCCATTCATAAAGAATCGCCTCGCATCGAGGTCTTTACCAGATTCACGGTGCTCTAAATATGCACATATCGGCCTTCTCTAAATTATCAATGAAATATAACCTTATCATTGCCCATAGTTACCAATGAAATATAACCTTATCATTGCCCATAGTTACCAATGAAATATAAATGTCTCCTACCGTTTTCCTAAATTTGTCATTGCCATCCGTTACCAATGAAATATAAACTTCTACCGTTCCTTTTGCTCTAAATTTGTCATTGCCCATAGTTACCAATGAAATAAAATTTTAGCAGACTCCAGTCGACCAGCAACAACGCCACCGAGGCCAGGCCATAATGGAACATCTCTCCAGTGTACACAAGTCATATCCAATCTAACAACCTCCGAAGCGGTAAGAACACTCACCCTTTTTTCGGCCATGCTTCAGAGAGAGTTAGCCCGGCGATTGACTGAAACAAGGAGGAGACGCAAACCCAGCCCCACGTTGGGCGCCATTATGTCGTATCTGATGAGTGGTGGCAATTATTGCTGTCAACAAAAGGAGTCTGCTCATACTGAACGTTGATCATAAGGTTTATTCAGACCACAAGCTTCAGCATGAGTAACAGACTCGCGAGGTCTGGAGAACGGCTCCCCAGATTGCCATGGCCGTTCTGACGTCTTCCTCGCCTAACCCCCTTATTTATAAACAATGAAACTGACCTCTTCTGGCCAATCCCCAGTCTCCAAGACACTTCCGGTCTGCTGGATGTGGCGTTACACCCAAAACATTCCCTCTGGATACTAACACAACCAACATTCCATTTCTTCATGAAAAACATTTAACAAAGGCATAATCTTCAGATACGATACAGATTTCACACGCATAATATCATTAGACCCAATATGCAACACAACTGTTTTCAGAGCAGAAATCTGTTTCTTGATGGTGGGCATCACTTCTGATAAATCCAATACCCCAGCTCCAGGAAAACAAAGTGTACGGGTATTTCGGACTTCCACCGATCTAACCATGGAGCTTCCCATAATAATGGTTGATGTTGCTGTTGATGATGCTGTTGTCCATTTCGAGCCGGAGCCCTCAGCCCAACCCTTGCCCCGCCAGAGGCTCCTCTCCTTGATCATTTCCCAAAACTTTTCCAGGCCTGGAAAACACCATTTTAAAATTCCATTCGTTTTCCAGGATTTTCATGATGTACGACCCTTAGATTATGAGAGAAAAGTTGCCAACTACCATGAACATTGTGCAGGGTTCATTCAATGACTGTTTTATAGCAAATTACAATAATAAGGAAATGTTCATATGGAATTACTTGTTTTGGAGAAAACCAAAGAGAGGGAGTGTCTGCCCTGAAGGTCAATGCGCGGCAAATGTAGGCTAGCTCGCGGATTGGCTCTCCCATTGCAAATTTGCATAGCAATCAAGCTCGAGGAATGAGCTGAACAATATGGTTGGAAATGGCACGAAGCTAGGCTAGCAACATGAGTTTCAATTGAAGTAAGAATGAAATATCGAGGGAAATGTTAACAAATTATGTCTTAAATTGAGAAATCCGTTTTTGGATAAACGTGTGTACTTTGTTTGTAAAGGTGGTGTCAAGATATTCGCACGCATTTGTCGCCAGCTAACGTTAGCTAGCTTTGTTTCCAAATTGTATAGCCTTACTAAGCTAGCGCCAGCTTGTTGTGTGTAGTGAAGTTAGAAATAGGAAGTGTTAGATTTGTTAAATTGTAGTTAAACAATTACCAGTTTCGTCGAAATGTCACATACCTTAATCAAACGCAATAAATTCTCTGCCGTCCAACTGGCTCCATAGCTCAGTGGTAGAGCACTGGTCTTGTAAACCAGGGGTCGCGAGTTCGATCCTCGCTGGGGCCTGATGGGAAACGTTTGCTTTTTAGCTAAGGTTAAATAAAGGTTTTCTAGTCATCCACCTGTATCGTGAATTTGTTTTTATACGGCACATTTTAATGTTACACAGTTGCCTTATTTTGTCTGCCGTTTGCAACGGTTTCCAAAATTGCATAATTGGAACAGTCTCCCTAAATAGCTCAAAACGGACGCCTTGTGGTATGCAGCAGAAAAGCTTGAATTCGTTTTTATCACTACAACCTCACTTAAGGCGAAGGGAATACCTAGTGAGTTGCATAATTGAATGAATTCAACCGAAATGTGTGTTCCGCATTTAACCCAACCCGGTGCGGAGGGGTGCTTTAATCGAACCAGCGGCCTTTCGGTTACTAGGTCCAAGTACTGTAACCACAAAATAAACAAAGTTAAAATCATAATTTTACCCTCCACAGACTTGCCATACTTACACAAACAGACTTCAACTGGTCCAGAATCCTCTTCGGCACCAGATCAACCGAACACATCACACCAATGGCTCCCTGTGCGATCCGGTATTATATCTAAGACACTCTTCCTCACACCTACAAAGCCCATGATGCATCTAGAGGAGTAGTCCTTAGATGAGCACACGTAAAGTTAATTTATTCCCTTAGAATGAGGTTCTTATTCTCAAACACCCCTTTTACCCTACTTGTCCATATTACCTAAACAGCTAAAAAGTTCACATTTGGGAAAAGGTCAGATTTAATCTTATAATATTTTTTATAATTTCACTTTAAATATTTGTATTTTCAGTGTTATGTTTAAGCCAGGCCTTTTCATTAGGGGTGCAATGTAAAAAAATATTAGAAATGGATTTGTTTATTACTTTTTGGGACTTTAAAAACTGTTGCTGTAATTATAATTTTTTTCTGGAAATTGTGGTAAAATGCATATTATAAACTGTGTGGTTCGTGCCCTGAATGCTGATTGGCTGACAGCCATGATATATCAGACCTTAAGCGTCGTGCTTAAGAACAGCCCTTAGCCGTGGTATATTGGCCATATACCACACCCTCGTGCGTTATTGCTTAAATAACTGATTAAAAAGACTATAATTATGAGCTAAATAAGTACGTATCCTAATCTCAGTGAATTTAATAATGTGGGAATTTCGGGAAAAATTACAATTTAGATTTTTTGGGTCAAATGTCAGTTTTGTGAGAATGACCCCTCTCCACCATGGGTGCCCGGCCCTTCAGTTGCTTGGCAACTGATCTCGACAAACCATTTCTGTATGGACCTCGCTTTGTGCACAGGGGTATTGTCATGCTGAAACAGGAAAGGGCCTTCCCCAAACTTTTGCCACAAAGTTGGAAGCACAGAATCGTCTAGAATTGTCTTGTATGCTGTAGCGTTAAGTTTCCCTTCACTGGAACTAAGGGGCCTAGCCCGAACCATGAAAAGCAGCCCCAGACCATGCTTGGCCATGGAAACCCATTTCATGAAGCTCCCGACGAACAGTTATTGTGCTGACGTTGCTACCAGAGGCAGTTTGGAACTAGGTAGTGAGTGTTGCAACCGAGGACAGGCGATTTTTATGCGCTTCAGCACTCGGCGGTCACATTCTGTGAGCTTGCGTGGCCTACCACTTTGCGGTTGAGCCGTTGTTGCTCCTAGATGTTTCCACTTCACAATAACAGCACTTTCAGTTGACCGGGGCAACTCTAGCAGGGCAGAAATTTGACTAACTGACTTGTTGGAAAGGTGGCATCCTATGCGGTACCACGTTGAATGTCACTGAGCTCTTCAGTAAGGCTATTCTACTGCCAATGTTTGTCTATGGAGATTGCATGGTTGTGAGCTCGATTTTATACACCGGTCAACAACAGGTGTGGCTGAAATATCAGAATCCACAAATTTGGCCATGCCATACTTTTGGCCATGTGATGAATAAACGCAACATGCAACAATTTCACTAAGTTACAGTTCATATGAGGAAATCAGTCAATTGAAATAAATTATTTAGGCCCTAATCTATGGATTTCACATGACTAGGAATACAGATATGCATTTGTTGGTTACAGTATTTCTGTGCATTCAAATTGCCATAGATAAAATGCAATTGTGTTCGTTGTCCGTAGCTTATGCCTACCCATAATACCATAACCCCACCATGGGGCACTCTGTGCAAACCGCTCGCCCACACAACGCCATACATGTGGTCTGTGGTTGTGAGGCCCGTTGGACATACTGCCAAATTCTCTAAAACGACATTGGGGGCGGCTTATCGTAAAGAAATTAACATTAAATTCTCTAGCAACAGCTCTGGTGGACATTCCTGCAGTCAGCATGTCAATTGCTCCCTAAAAACTTGAGACATCTGTGGTATTGTGTTGTGTGACAAAACTGCAGATTTTAGAATGGCCTTTTATTGTCCCCAGCACAAGGTGCACCTGTGTAATGATCATGCTGTTTAATCAGCTTCTTGATATGCCACACCTGTCAGGTGGATGGATTATCTTGGCAAAGGAGAAATGTTCACTAACAGGGATGTAAACAAATGTGGAACATTTCTGGGATCTTTTATTTCAGCTCATGAAACATGGGACCAACACTTTACATGTTGCGTTTATATTTTTGTTCAGTGTATATCTAGCCTGTGCACTTGATTTTAATGATCTTATGTACTGCAAACAGTTTAACATTCACAAGGCCGCATGGCCAGATGGATTACCAGGATGTGTACTCAGAGCATGCACTGACCAGCTGGTAATTGTCTTCACTGACATTTTTCAATCTCCCCTGACCCAGTCTGTAATACCTACATGTTTCAAGCAGACCACCATAGTCCCTGTGCCCAAGAACACCAAGGTAACCTGTCTAAATGACTATCGCCCCCTAGCACTCACATCTGTAGCCATGAAATGCTTTGAAAGGCTGGTCATGGCTCACATCAACACCATCATCTCAGAAACCCTGGACCCACTCCAATTCGCATACCTCCCCAACAGATCCACAGATGATGCAATCTCTATTGCACTCCACACTGCCCTTTCCCACCTGGACAAAAGGAACACCTACGTGAGAATGCTGTTCATTGACTACAGCTCAGCGTTCAACACCATAGTGCAGGGTTCCCCAACTGGCTGCCCGAGGGCCAAATGAAGTTTTCTGAGCAACAAAATTAAATAATATTGTGGGTGAATTTTCACTGTTGGACATAAGACTGTAAAAACACCAGGAAATCAGCTACAATTATGTTTTAGTCAAACATATCGGTTTGGGCTTCTTGCGGTCAATTTGCAGTCTACTAATTATTTGTTATTATGTTCCCCGACCATCCACTCAGGATTTGTATTATTAGTTTTTATCGGCCCGCGGCTGAATCTAGTTGATGATCCATTCCTTAGTGATGAGCTTGCAGGCTGGTCATGGCTCACATCAACAGCATTATCCCAGAAACCCTAGACCCACTCCAATTTGCATACCACCCCAACAGATCCACAGATGATGCAATCTCTATTGCACTCCACACTGCCCTTTCCCACCTGGACAAGAGGAACACCTACGTGAGAATGCTATTCATTGACTACAGCTCAGCATTCAACACCATAGTGCCCTCTAAGCTCATCACTAAGCTAAGGATCCTGGGACTAAACACCTCCCTCTGCAACTGGATCCTGGACTTCCTGACGGGCCGCCCCCAGGTGGTAAGGGTAGGTAACAACACATCTGCCACGCTGACCCTCAACACAGTTAGTCCCCTCCTGTACTCCCTCTTCACCCACAACTGCGTGGACACGCACAACTCCAACACCATCATTAAGTTTGCCGGCGACAGGACGGTGGTAGGCCTGACCACCGACAACGATGAGACAGCCTATAGGGAGGAGGTCAGAGACCTGGCAACCTCTCCCTCAACGTGAGCAAGACAAAGGAGCTGATCAACAGAGGAGCACATCAACAGGGCTGTAGTGGAGCAGGTTGAGAGCTTCCAAGTTCCTTGGTGTCCACATCACTAAGAACCTATCATGGTCCAAACACACCAACACAGTCGTGAAGAGGGCACGACAACGCCTCTTCCCCCTCAGGAGGCTGAAAAGATTTGGCATGGGTCCTCAGATCCTCAAAAAGTTCCTGACTGGTTGCATCACCGCTTGGCACGGTAACTGCTCGGCATCTGACAGCAAGGCGCTACAGAGGGTAGTGCGTACGGCCCAGTACATCACTGGGGCTGAGATTCCTGCCATCCAGGAACTCTATACCAGGCGGTGTCAGAGGAAGGCCCTAAAAATTGTCAACGACTCCAGCCACCCAAGTCATAGACTGTTCTCTCTGCTACCGCACGGCAAGCAGAACTGGAGCGCCAAGTCTGGGACTAAAAGACTCCTTAACAGCTTCTACCCCAAGCCGTAAGACTGCTGAACAGTTAATCAAATGGCTACATGGACAATTTGCATTGACCCCCTTATTTTATTATTAATAATACTACTAATAATAATAATAATAAGCCATTTTAGCAGACGCTTTTATCCAAAGCGACTTACAGTCATGTGTGCATACATTTTTACTTACTATGATTATTTTTTGCACCGACTCTCTTGCACAGGCTCGATGTACACTCACTGGACTCTAACCACACACACACACACTACACTGACACTCACATGTATATTTACGCACACACATACATTCACACTCTTCACATACGCTGCTGCTACTGTTGATTATCTATACATAGTCACTTTACCCCTACCTACATGTACATATTACCTCAATTACCTCGACTAACCCATACCCCTGCACATTGACCCGGTACCCCCTGTATATAGCCTTGTTATTGTTATTTTATTGTGCTACTATTTTTTCCTTTATTTTATTTAGCAAATGTTTCTTACTTACTTTTTCAAACCTCTGCATTGTTGGTTAAGGGCTCGTAAGTAAGCATTTCACAGTAAGGTCTAAACCTGTTGTATTCGGCGCATGTGACAAATACAATTTGATTTGCACCTGATTTTATGTAGGCCTACTTTTGAGTGCCCTGAAAGGTGTCCGACAAATAAAATGTATTATCATTATTAACAATGCTACAGAGCAAAAGTTGTGGTTATAGTATCAAATTCAAATTCAGCAAAGTCTGAGATAGCCCAAATGCACCACTTTTCAAACTCCTCAGTCAATGACACCCTGCTCATATGAATCAGCCTGTCTTTGTGAGAGTGACCCCTCCTCTGCTTTGACCAGTGTCATTGATATGCCACATTAAATAACACAGCTAGTGCCAGTTTCCCTGCCAACCGAGAGTGTTGTGTGTGTGGGGAAAGAAAGGCAACCTGTAGATTTGTAAAATTCACTCTTCTTTATTAGTGTTGGCTCTGACTATGGTACTCAGTCTGTAGTCAAGTGTGTATCTCTGAATTTGTGGATTTATTCATATTCTGCTTTACACTAATCATACTTTTGAGCTCTGTGTCCACAAAGACTTGCCAATAAAGAGTGTTTCTTCTCCAGTGTTTTTCCTCTCTCTGGTCCTCATTCTCATAGACCCCCATCAACAATGGAATTCTGTGTGTGTGTTTGACTATTTGAGAGAGAGACCTGTGGTCAAACAGAAACATTAGGGTCGTATTCACTAGAAGCCCTAATCTCGGCAGGCCAGAATGAAAATCTGGCACCGGGTACTCGATTAAGTCGACTATATTTTGCTACAATAATATTTAAGTTACAGTGAGGGAAAAAAGTATTTGATCCCCTGCTGATTTTGTACGTTTGCCCACTGACAAATACACTATCAGTCTATAATTTTAATGGTAGGTTTATTTGAACAGTGAGAGACAGAATAACAACAACAAAGAATCCAGAAAAACACATGTCAAAAATGTTATAAATTGATCTGCATTTTAATGAGGGAAATAAGTATTTGACCCCTCTGAAAAACATGACTTAGTACTTGGTGGCAAAACCCTTGTTGGCAATCACAGAGGTCAGACGTTTCTTGTAGTTGGCCACCAGGTTTGCACACATCTCAGGAGGGATTTTGTCCCACTCCTCTTTGCAGATCTTCTCCAAGTCATTAAGGTTTCGAGGCTGACGTTTGGCAACTCGAACCTCAGCTCCCTCCACAGATTTTTCTATGGGATTAAGGTCTGGAGACTGGCTAGGCCACTCCAGGACCTTAATGGGCTTCTTCTTGAGCCACTCCCTTTGTTGCCTTGGCCGTGTGCTTTGGGTCATTGTCATGCTGGAATACCCATCCCGACCCATTTTCAATGCCCTGGCTGAGGGAAGGAGGTTCTCACCCAAGATTTGACGGTACATGGCCCCGTCCATCGTCCCTTTGATGCAGTGAAGTTGTCCCTGTCCCTTAGCAGAAAAACACCCCAAAGCATAATGTTTCCACCTCCATGTTTGACGGTAGGGATGGTGTTCTTGGGGTCATAGGCAGCATTCCTCCTCCTCCAAACACGGCGAGTTGAGTTGATGCGAAAGAGCTCCATTTTGGTCTCATCTGACCACAACACTTTCACCCAGTTCTCCTCTGAATCATTCAGATGTTCATTGGCAAACTTCAGACGGGCCTGTATCATGTGTGCTTTCTGAGCAGGGGGGACCTCAGGAGACTGAAAAGATTTGGCATGGGTCCTCAGATCCTCAAAAAATTCTACTGCTGCACCATCGAGAGCATCCTGACTGGTTGCATCACCGCCTGGTATGGCAACTGCTTCGGCCTCCGACCGCAAGGCACTACAGAGGGTAGGTGCGTACGGCCCAGTACATCACTGGGGCCAAGCTTCCTGCCATCCAGGACCTCTATACCAGGCGGTGTCAGAGGAAGGCCCTCAAAATTGTCAAAGACTCCAGCCACCCTAGTCATAGACTGTTCTCTCTGCTACCGACGGCAAGCGGTACCGGAGTGCCAAGTCTAGGTCCAAAAGACTTCTCAACAGCTTCTACCCCAAGCCATAAGACTCCTGAACAGCTAATCACAGCTACCCGGACTATTTGCACTGCCCCCCCACCCCATCCTTTTTACGCTGCTGCTACTCTGTTAATTATTTATGCATAGTCACTTTAACTCTACCCACATGTACATATTACTTCAACTACCTCAACTAGCTGATGCCCCCGCACATTGACTCTCTTTCAGTACCCCCATGTATATATAGCCTCCCCTACTGTTATTTTATTTTACTTCTGCTCTTTTTTTCTCAACACTTTTTTTGTTGTTGTTTTATTTTTACTTTCTTTTTTAAAAATAAATGCACTGTTGGTTAAGGGGCTGTAAGTAAGCATTTCACTGTAATGTCTGCACCGGTTGTATTCGGGCATGTGACCAATAAAATTTGATTTGATTTGATTTGATGGCGCTGCAGGATTTCAGTCCTTCACGGGGCAGTGTGTTACCAATTGTTTTCTTGGTGACTATGGTCCCAGCTGCCTTGAGATCATTGGACAAGATCCTCCTTGTAGTTCTGGGGCTGATTCCTCACCGTTCTCATGATCATTGCAACTCCACGAGGTGAGATTCTGCATGGAGCCCCAGGCCGATGGAGATTGACAGTTATTTTGTGTTTCTTCCATTTGCGAATAATCGCACCAAATGTTGTCACCTTCTCACCAAGCTCCTTGGCAATGGTCTTGTAGCCAATTCCAGCCTTGCGTAGGTCTACAATCTTGTCCCTGACATCCTTGGAGAGCTCTTTGGTCTTGGCCATGGTGGAGAGTTTGGAATCTGATTGATTAATTGCTTCTGTGGACAGGTGTCTTTTATACAGGTAACACGCTGAGATTAGGAGCACTCCCTGTTTTTTTGTTGTTGTTATTCGGTCTCTCACTGTTCAAATAAACCTACCATTAAAATTATAGACTGATAATTTTTTGTCAGTGGGAAAACGTACAAAATCAGCAGGATCAAATACTTTTTTTCCCTCACCGCACATGCGTTTGTCCACAAGAAATGACTAGGACTGTGGTCCTCTGTAGCTCAGCTGGTAGAGCACGGCGCTTGTAACGCCAAGGTAGTGGGTTCGATCCCCGGGACCACCCAAACACAAAAAAAATGTATGCACGCATGACTGTAAGTCGCTTTGGATAAAAGCGTCTGCTAAATGGCATATTATTATTATTATTATTAAAATAAATGAATTGGAAGGAAACGGGAAGGGACTACCTGAATTTGTCCAATAAGAAACTTGTGTGCATTAATCAATACAACCCAGGGAATATTTATTTTAAAGTGAAAAACACATTTGATTTTACACAGGGGGTAACACTCAAATGACAAGTTCCAGATACCACTAGGTGACAGTGTTGCCTTACACTTTATGAAATAACAGGTCCATTGTACCCTCATAATAACAAGACAGATTTATTTACAAAGATACCATTAGTTAGGATAAACACATTGAGGGGGATGTTGTAAAGTAACACAACACCCATTCTCTCTGAAGAAGAAATTTGTCAAACATTTTTCAGACCACACAATCTTCTTGTCATGTATATAAATGACAAATGTCCATTGTGAAGGATTCTTAAGGTTTTTGACTTGGGCTGCGTCCTGATTCTCCACACATCTCCCACTACATTTTAAATAATGTATTTGAAGCAGTGGCTTGGTGTAAATATTGTTTGGAAGGAGATTTCCCTTGTTGAATTCACGACGGGGAGTGTGCAAGTGCACACTTTGGGAGAAGGGTGAAGAGTTGGGACTCACCATGCTCTCAGGTAGTGATGTCATTGATGGACATGCTGCTGTTTTTACTCCTCCACTGTAGAACCTGTCTACTGTCTTTCCACCTCTGTCACGTGGGCCAGAAGCTGAGCTACACTGTTGTTCTGAGAATGAGAGAGTACAACAATAAAAAGCAACGTGAAAAATCATAGTATAGTATTAACAATAAAATGGTCCATTATGGCTCAGACAAGACTTACTTTACTAACAAGTATAAGTTAGCAACAACCTGAAAAGTGTGTTATTATTCTGGGATAAGGCTAGTAAAAGGAAGGAATTGTTATAAAAGTGTTTTAATCCGAGTAAAACAAGGTTTTCTATTGTAAAATGTTTTGAAATCAAGTAAAACAAGGCTTTATATTGTAAAATGTTTTAAAATCAAGTAAAACAAGGCTTTCTATTGTAAAATGTTTTGAAATCAAGTAAAACAAGGCTTTCTATTGTAAAATGTTTTGAAATCAAGTAAAACAAGGCTTTCTATTGTAAAATGTTTTGAAATCAAGTAAATCAGGGGTTTTTTTTTAATAGTATAATGTTTTGAAATCGAGTAAACTGAGGTTTTCTATTGTAAAATGTTACGACATTTAGTAAAACAAGGTTTTCTACTGTAAAATGTTTTGCTACATGTATCCTACTGATCACAACCCATGGCAGGACTAGAGTTTAGGACTTGCAATACATCTGGCCTGGGGATAGGGTTTTTATTGAAAGCACTCTACCAGATTGCTCATGGATTCATCAATGGCGGGAATAGTATAAACAGTGTTTATCTTTGCCTCCAAGTTCTCAATGAAGTCCACCACCATCCTCATGACCTCCACCACAACTCTATAAAGCAGGACCATCATTTCTCTTAGTTAACTGGGGTAAATGTACAATTTGTGTTACTCCGCAATGAGACATCATTATACACAGCAGGGTGACTTCCTGCATACAGAATTCAAGAATATTATAAATAATGTTGTTCTCTCTCACTAGTGGAAAAAGAAATGTCGCTAACCTGTGAAGATCAGCCTCTATGGGTAAGTTTGTCTGACACAGTGCTTTCATCAGCCTCTGGCAAACGCTTGCCTGTTCGCTCAGCACATCTTGAAGATGAGAGGTGAACTACGGCAATGACGTAAACCTCTGACCTACAAGAAACATTCAATTAGACAATTTACTAATTTCATAGTTATCACATCAAAGTCTACCTGTATCTCTCCAAATGGTGTATGCATTATAAATGTTTGTATCTAAAAATGTAACATACAACCCACTTGAATCTCAAGACACCACTGTGTAACAACACAACCACACTTACTCAGAATTTGTGAGTAACATATGCACTTTCTCCAACAACTCTATTTCTAGATTGATCTAAAACAAAGAGAATTAAGCTATGTTAGGTATATGCACAACGCCAAGTTAGGCACATGCATATCACTTTATAGGACAGGTGTCTTGGACAGGTTTCTTGTCTCAAAACCAAGTGTACCTGTTGACATTTTTACCTTGTCAAGCGCACGTTCCATTGTGATGACCTGTTCAGCTTCCAGTAGATGGGGTTCTTTAGGGAATGTATCAACATCCTCCTGTACGGGAAAAGACACTGCTTAGTGTGGTGTCCTAGAACAAGGGTTTTCAAACTTCCTTTTTACCCATTTATTTTTCACTCAATTCAATATTGGTTTATTATACCTACAGAACCTTTAGAAAAATCTTTAGCAATCTTCAAGTCTTTCCTATCCACCCCCAATGACAATTATATTTCTGCTCCTCAATATGCAATAGCCTTTGCACTTTGCCTGTCTCACTCCATACGCCAGTGGTAGTCAGGGACTGTATTAGAATAGCAGGAATTTGCTTTAAAACGCTACATTTTCTCTCAGCCTCATGGCAAAATATGTAGAATAGCAGGATTACCACTGGTAGTCATTGCATGCAGCTCACAAGCTGCATGAGGCTCTCAGGAACATAATTGGTGGCTCGGAAGAATAAAACAATTTTAGTAGAAAGTCCTCGCCCAGAGGCTCATAATATTTGGGGGTCCTTGACATTAAAACATTTACAAAACCCCTGTCCTAGGACATCGATAGGGATAGAAAATGCAATGTAGTCATACACGCTACATCAAGTGTACCAAACATCCATCCCCTGGAGAGAGCTACCCTCCTGCTGGATTTTGTTCCACTCCAACCCGAAACTAACACACCTAGCTAATTCTACAAATTAGCTAGGTCAATACCTAACATGGCTGGAGCAAGATCCTGCATGCTCCAGCTCTCTCCAGAAGTAGGGGTGGCAACCCCTTATTGGTCACATACTAATATTTAGCAGATGTTATAGCGAGTGTAGCTGAAATGCTTGTGTTCCTAGCTCCAACAGTGCAGTAATATCTAACAATTCTACAACAATACACACAAACCTAAAAGTAAAGAGAATGGAATTAAAGAACATATAAATATTAGGACGAAAGCAATGTTGAGTGGCATTTGACTAAAATACAGTAGAATACAGTATATACATATGAAATGAGTAAAACAGTATGTGCACATTATTAAAGTGACTAGTGTTCCATTATTAAAGTGACCAGTGATTCCATGTCTATGTACATAGGGCAGCAGCCTCTGAGGTGCAGGGTTGAGTAGCCGGGTGGTAGCCGGCTAGTGATGGCTATTTAACAGTCTGATGGCCTTGAGATAGAAGCTGTCTCTCGGTCCCAGCTTTGATGTACCTGTACTGACCTCACCTTCTGGATGATAGCTGGGTGAACAGGCTGTGGCTCCGGGTGGTTGATGTCCCTTGATCTTTTGGCCTTCCTGTGACATCGGGTGCTGTAGGTGCTACACTGTCTGTGTGGGTGGACCATTTCAGAATGTCAGTGATGTGTACGCAGAGGAATTTGAAGCTTTTTCACCTTGTCCACTGCAGTCCCGTCGATGTGGATAGGGCGTGCTCCCTCTGCTGTCTCCTGAAGTCCACGATCAGCTCCTTCGTTTTGTTGACGTTGAGGGAGAGGTTCTTTTTCTGGCACCACTCCGCCAGGGCCCTCACCTTCTCCCTGTAGGCTGTCTCGTCATTGTTGGTAATCAGGCCTACTACTGTTGTGTCGTCTGCAAACTTGATGATTGAGTTGGAGGAGTGCATGGCCACGCAGTCATGGGTGAACAGGGAGTACAGGAGAGGGCTGAGCACGCACCCTTGTGGGGCCCCTGTGTTGAAGTGGGTCTAGGGTGTCAGGTAAGGTGGAGGTGAGACGATCCTGGCGCAAGTCCATTCATTTGTAAGTGTGGTGGCGTAGTCAAACCTTGAAAATATGTAGCTGTAAAAAAGAAAAGATGCAAAGTCAATATAGCCTGGGGATCTCAATTAGCTCGCTAACTAGCTATATTATCTGCTGTAATTAACGTTGGCTAGATAGTATGTCCAGTCTCGTATTCTCGTATTCGTAGAGGTTAGCTAGGTTGCGCTAGCTGATAAAGCGTCGTTTGTCTACATTAAGATAGCAAACCTTATTGTACCCCATTCCCACAACTACCTATTTCTTATATAGCTACCCATATACACCAACATATTAGAACGTGTAAGTCAACTAGCAATTTTTGAGCAATTCTTCTTTCAAATTTACCCCGCCGATGTATTTGTTCCTTTTCCATTTTATGAATGAATGACTTCCGGATTTTTTCTTGCACTACTGCTGACTAGTGGATTGGCTGAGGGAGCAACATTCAGACATGCGCATTGACGTCAAGCTTCTTCTTCTTCTTCAGTGAGGTTTATCGGCGGTTTGCATCCAACGTTATGGTGCATTACCGTCACCTACCGTACTGGAGTATGGGCCAGAGACAGGGAGAAACTAAATCCTACCTGCTAACCCCGTTTTTCTTTAAAAGATTACAAAATATTTGTGACTATATCTAATGACGCTCTACTCAATATACTCTTTAAACTAATTTCCTGTATCTCCTTCTCCCTCATACTAAATCTCATCCTCTCTCCTTCCCTCTGATACTGCCCACACTGTAGCAATACATCAAATCAAATCCAATTTTATTGGTCACATGCGCGAAATACAACAGGTGCAGACATTGCAGTGAAATGCTTACTTACAGCCCTTACTGAGTGACTATACATATACATGCTCCACAGTCTCTATTTCCTGACAATAATCACACTTTCCTATCACGTTTAATGTCTTATTCAACTGGCTGTGTCCCACCCTTAATCTAGTAAAAATAGCCTTCTCTCTTCTGTCCCTTCCTGCTGTCCTCCCCGACTTTCCTCTGTACCTGAAATAAATGCCTTCCCTTATTATCTCTATTCCACTGCTCCTGTCATCTCTGCACCATCACTGTCCATATCAGTCTTTTTGCCTCTGCCTTGCTCATTGAAACTACAACATCAACATCCCCACTACTAAGTGCTTGTTTAGCCTGTTCATCTACTGCCTCGTTCCCCTCCACCCCCAACATGGGCTGGAAACCCAAGTAAATCTTATCTGAATACCCATCTGTTTTAATCCTGCCATGGGTTTGTAGCACCTCATCAAGCAGGTCTTGTCTGCTATCGTGAGCTAAAGGACTGGAGAGACTCATTAACACTGCACATGAATCAGAGCAAATAACTACTCTATCTGGCTTAACTTCCTCCACCCACTGCAAGGCCAACAGTATGGCCATCAGCTCCACCGTATATACAGCCAGATGATCTGTAATACGTTTCCTGACTTCCACCCACATTCCTGCACTACAAATGCTGACCATCTGTGTAAATGGCCACAAAATCCTGATACAGTTTCCAGACGTCTCTTAAAGAAATCAGCTGGATCAACCCCCTCCCTATCTTTCTGTAGTCTCTCTAACACTTCTAGATCAACTACTGGAGACGGGAGTAGCCATGGTGGATTTACAGGAATAACTACAGTTGGACTAAACTCCCTTCCATACAGTCCCATCTCCTTCGCCTGGGTATTACCCACCCACCCAAAGCTCGTGTACGGCCTTCACTCATGTTCCCAGCATGCCTGTAAAACCCCTTTCGCAGGATGAGACACCCCATGTCCTTGTAGGTTGACCCAATAATTAATTGCCAGCTGCTGTCTCCTAATCTGCAACGGCGTATCCCCCATCTCCACCTGTAATGCAGCCACTGGGGACGCCCGAAACGCCCCACTACATATTCTGAGTCCTTGCCCCTGTATGACATCTAGCCTTTCCAGTGAGGTCTGGACTGCCAAACCATATGCTAAACTGCCATAGTCTATTACAGATCGGATCAATGCAACCTACATGGTCTTCAATGAGGAACGCCCCCCACTCCTTCCCCGTCAGACAGCGCATCACATTTAGCACCTTCTTACACTTTCCCACCACTCTCTCAATGTGTTCTGCCCAAGTCAGTCTAGGATCAAAGTATACCCCAAGGAACCTGAAGGCCCCCACCCTCTCCAAGTTTCTCCCATATAACCTCAAGCATACATAATCTCCCACCTTCCTCCTGGTAAAAAAACACTGTCTGAGTTCTCTACAGAGAACCTGAATCCCCACATGAATGCCCACCGCTCTACCTCATCAATTGCTTCCTGTACCATCCTGACTATGTATGGCACATTTCTTCCCCTCTTTCATAAGGCCCCATCATCTGCAAATAACGACCTCCCAATATCCGGCCGTACCTGAGAGTAAACATCATTGATCATGATTGAGAACAACAGAGGACTAATCACACTCCCCTGTGGTGTACCGTTATCCACCAGGTAGCTGCCTGATAGAGACTTCCCCACCCTCACCTGGATAGACCTTCCAAACAGGAAATCCTTTATCCAGTTGTACATTCTTCCTCCTACCCCCCCATATATCAAGCTTGATTAACAACCCTCCTTCCACATCATATCATTACGCCTTCTCCCATCAAAAAAGACAGCTACAAAGTTTCCTTGTTCACCTGAGCCTTCCTGACCTCTGCTTCTAAGCAGAGCACTGGATCCATAGTTCCCCCTACCCTTCCTGAACCCACTCTGATGTGGCGTTACTAGCCCTCTGCTCTCCAGGAAGTAACTTAGCCTCTCCGTAATCATACGTTCCATATTCTTACATACATGTGATGTTGAAAGCTATTGGCCGATAGCTTGTTGGCTGTTGGATCCTTCCCAGGCTTCCGGATTGGTACCACTACTGCCTCCTTCCAACTGCCTGGTAGTTTCCCCTCCTCCCACACTCTGTTGTACAACACCAATACCTTATCCAGTGCCTCATCACTAAGATGGGCCAACATAAAAATAGCACACCTCATCTTTCCCAGGTGAAGTTAACCCACCCTTACCTATTGCTCTTTTTCACCTCTACCCTGGTAAATGGTGCACTCAACGCATCATTTACATACTCCCTCCTTTCCAGCACTTCAGGATGCTCCTCTCTCGTGTTCTCTCTCCCCCTCCTCTCCCGACAGATGTGTGCAGCTATGCACTTGGACAAATGCTTTCTCCTCATCTATTACTGCCACATCCTCCCCACTCCCTTCTGATCCCACTCATCCTCTTAATCATCCCCCACACTTCTCCCACAGGTGTCGCCCTTCCAATGGTGTCACAGAACCGATGCCAACATGACCTCTTTGCCTGACGGATAGTTCTCCTCACCATGGCCTGGGCCTGCTTATACTGAATCAGATGTTGGAAGTTATGCGTCCTTTTCAGTACTCTAAATGCCCTATTCCTTATCCTCACCATTACCCCACATTCATCCGTCCACCATGGGACTGCTTTCCTCCTCCCTGAACTCTTAGGTATAGCCTCAGTAGCTGGCCCCACTAACGCTGTTCTCACCCAGTTATTCATGCTATCTACATCCCCTCTCATATCCACCCGAGCCGTCACCTGCTCACTCAGCTCCTGAAACTGATCCCACTTTGCCCTTCCAAACACCCACCTGCCTGCTCCATCCACTAACACCTCCTCCTCCCTACTGTGCATTCTATGGGGTAATGATCCCTCCCTACTGTCGACTCCTCCCATACCTCCCACTCACATATCCATCGCACTAGATACCAGAGTGAGGTCCAAGGCATACTCTTTCCCTGTGGCTACATAAATCCTGGTCCCTCGGCCATCATTCAGGCACACCAGATCTTTCTTTTCTATCAAATTTTCCATCACTTGGCCATTTCCATCCATCCGTTCCCCAATCAACTCTTGATTGGGGAAGCATTAACAAGTTCCCCAATCAACTCTTTTATCACAGCCGTCAACCTTATCGGACTCATCGCCCCAACTCCCCCTTCCTCCCTAAACTTCATAATCACTTTATGCTCCTCCTCACCTCCATGTTCCTCTCGTGTCTTATCTTGCCCTTCCTCTGCACTTTCTACCTCCGAACTTCCTCTAGCGTTGGAAGCTAGGTTGCTCTCCTCAAACTTCATTTTATGCCTCCTCTCTACCTCCATAGACCTCTCGCTCCCCTTCATACCCCTACTCCCTTTATTTTTCTCTTTCTTACTCCCTCCTTTATTTGTACCACTATGTTCCATACTTGCTTCACTTTCCTCTCCATCACTATCTCCTACCATCTCGACCCATTCACAGCACGGCCGCGCCGAACCTCCGCCACACCGAGTAAAGTTTTTGTTTTTCAACGATTTCAAAATCCCTCTCGATTCACAACCGTCTATCGTGGGTTCGTCGCCCAAACCAACTTCCGCCTACCCTTTCCGGTCCCAGGATCAGACGTTAGCCAATCAATTGAATGATTTTGACGACGTGCACTATCTTCTTCTTCTTTTTGTTTGACGTCAAGCTATTAGCTTCCCCAAACGACATGTTTATTGTTCGAGCAGCAGGATTATGTCCTAAACTAGTGTTTAGGTTTGACTAGTCCAATCACCCCATAGTTATCTGTTCTAATATATAAATTGCCATTTGCAGGCAAAGTATTGCACGAGAAGGACAAATCAGCTCCCGAGGTAAGTAACTTAAACTAAAATCCCAGATGGTCTAACTCGCTAGCTAGCTGTGCTAACAGCCTCTAAAATATTTACCATCATTGGGAAATGTTTATTTAAAAGTACTAATATACATGACCCTGTACTGTTACTAGACAAAGTACTCCCAATTTTAATAATATGCATGAATATATCTCAAAGCTTGCCTCAGACAGTACTAGTAGTAGGATAGCTAACGTTAGCTAGTTAGCTTTTTACGTCATCAAGTTCCTCCTTTTCTTTGTCAGCTAACGAAACTGCTGGCAGCAGCCATGATTGATTTGTATAATTGATCTCTTATAGGGCCACACTGACAACCAGGAAGTATCTTACAGGCAGAGCAACATCATCTGGCACCACCATCACAATAATAGGCTAAGAATTGATTACATAAGCATCACTTAGACAGCCGCATCATCGGGCAACCACAACAAAGATGGGGAACAGTGCAATCAAAGCCCATCTGGAAAACTCACAGAAGACCGGATCTTCAGCTGACAGGGAAAGGTCTCCCCGAGGTAGGAGGGACACACACACAGAGCCTATTCTATAGTCTGCTTGTTAAAATGTCAGCACTCCACAGCAGTCTTAACTGGTCCTTCGTTTATTTAGCTGAATTCCATTCAGTTGTTATCTTGGGCAGTTTGAATGTATGTATACTGAACAAAAATATAAACACAACATGTAAAGCGTTGAGCCTATGCTTCATGAACTGGAAATACAATTCCATCAATTTGTTTACATCCCTGTTAGTGAATTTTTTTTTGCCAAGATAATCCACCCACCTGACAGGTGTGGTATACCAAGAAGCTGTCACGATTCAGACAGACGACCAGAGGACCACAATTGCGCCACACCAGAAAGTTTATTAAAACTTAAGGGAAAAGGGAAGTAGGGAGTGAATGAAGGCTCCAGGGGTAACAGGGATCCCGTCCAAGGCGCTGGGTCTGTGCCCCCCCAGTGGCAGCGATCGTCCATGAAGCCGGTGGTGGTGGTCAGAAGTCCTGGGGGGTGGGGAGACACAGACACAACAGGGCAGGGAATGAAACCAGGCAGCAGTACAGTTCAAGAGAAATCCAAAATACGTAGTAGCAAGGCAGAAGGCTGGTCAGAGTTACCGGGATTGAAGAGTAGTCAGGAGTCGTAATGGCAGAAGCAGGTCTGGATCTCCTGAGGCAGAAGAGTATCCAAAAACAGGCAGGTCCGGGGTCACAAAACCAGGGTGAGCCAGAAGCGCGAGCAAACAGGTTCCGGTGTGAGCTTTGCAGACGATCTGACACCGGAGAGCTGAAAGACAGGGCCTTAAATACTGGGAGAGGTTAGTGGGTAATGCAGCGCAGCTGGCAGAGTAATTAGAGCCGAGCAGAGCAGGGACAGGTGGAGCTAGTTAGGCTGAGTAGAGAGAGGGAGGTGAGCAGAGGGGAAGATGGTGGAAACAAATTAAGGTGGTAACCCGGTGGAGTGAGAGGGCTCATGACAGAACCCCCCAAGGGACGGCCACAGAAGTCCAAGAGCAACACCACGCCGGGCGGGAGGAGGGGAGCCGGAGGAGGGCTAGAACTCCTCCGAACGGTCCGAGTGAACGTCCTCATCCTCGGGAGGAAGCCGGAGGGCCGTGGGTCGGGAGATGGGACAGGTCCCGAGACAGGATCAGGCACAGGACAGGAAGCCGAGCGGGCCGGACGGTTAGGGACCCCTCTGGGGCGGCCCCTACGGATTGCAGGTTGATCAGGATGCCGTTCAGGTGGAAAGCGGTGATGAGAGTCCTATCCACAATCCGACTAGCTGGCACCCAGGTCCTTTCCTCAGGTCCAGCCCTCCCAGTCAATGAGGTACTGAGACCCCTACCCCTCCGTCTGGACCGAGCAGGCGGCGGACGGTGTAAACCAGACCACCATCGACTGAGCCGTGAGGAGGAGGACCAGGCGCAGCAGGGACCAGCGGACTCTCATGGATGGGCTTAATCTTAGACACATGGAAAGTGGGGTGCACCTCAGGGAATTAGGCAGTTGGAGCCGACTGCAGTCGGGCTAATCACTCTTATGATAGGAATGGGCCAATGAACCGAGGTGCCAGCTTCGCGACTCCACCCTGAGTGGCAGGTTCTTCGATGACAACCACACCCCTTTGACCAACATGGTAGGTGGGAGCAGGAATTCTCCGACGGTTGGCCCCGGTAGTGTAGCTGGCAAACGGACCTGAGGAGTGTGGCTCGGCTGACCAGGTGCGGCGACATCGACGGGCAAAAGCAAGTGCAGATGGGCAAGTAACCTCCTCCTCCTGGCTGGCAAAGAGGAGGCTGGTATCCATAAACACATTGGAAAGGGGACATACCGATGGCAGAGCAGGTCAGAGAATTGTGTGCGTACTCCACCCATGTCAATTGCTGCGACCAGGAGTGGAGGGTTGCGTGAAGTCATGCATCGCAGCGCCTTCCGAGCTCCTGATTAGCCCGCTCTGACTGCCCATTGGATTGGGGATGGAATCCGGAAGTCAGACTGACTGTGGCTCCCAGCAGGTGACAGAACTCCTTCCAAAAGCGGAGGAGAATTGTGGACCACGGTCAGAAACAACATCCCTTGGCAGTCCGTGGATCCGGAAGACGTGTTCCAGGACCACCTGGGCGGTCTCCTTGGCGGTTGGGAGCTTGGGGAGGGGAATGAAGTGTGCCATCTTGCTGAAACGGTCAACGATGGTGAGAATGACGGTCATGCCACTTGAAGGGGGCAGCCCCTGACAAAGTCAAGGGCGATGTGAGACCAGGGACGCCTGGGCACAGGCAGGGGCTGCAGCAATCCGGCTGGGGGGCTGGCAGGACGACTTGTGTTGGTTGCAGATGGGGCAGGCTTGGACGAATTCCCGTACATCCTTCCTCAGAGAGGGCCACCAGAACCTCTGGGCGAGCAGGTTGTAAGTGCGGGTGGAGCCAGGGTGACAAGCTAGGCGGGAGTCATGTCCCCCACTGAATGACCTGGGACCTCAGGTCTTCGGGGACAAAAAGGCGGTCAGCTGGGCAAGTGCTGGGACCTGGCTGGTTACGGAGAGACCTCCAGCACCTGTTCCTCAACAGCCCAGGTCAGAGCTGCAACGATGCAGGGACTTGGCAGAATCGACACAGGGTCCTTGGAGGGGGTGTACATCCTTCTGGAATTGACGGGAGAGGGCGTCTGGCTTGGTGTTGCGTGGTCCAGGCCGGTATGACAGAGTGAAATTAAACCTGGTGAAGAACAGGCCCAGCGGGACTGCCTGGAGTTCAACCGCTTGGCCGTGGCGGATGTACTCCAAGTTCTTATGATCGGTCCAAACGAGAAATGGAATGGTGGACCCTCCAGCCAGTGACGCCACTCCTCCAAGGCAAGCTTCACAGCACAGCAGCTCACGGTTCCCTATGTCGTAATTGCACTCAGAGGGGGACAACCGACGTGAGAAAAGGCACAGGGATGGAGCTTCCTATCCTCCGCAGCCCACTGAGAAATCACAGCCCCAACTCCCACATCCGAGGCGTCCACCTCCACAATGAATTGCCGGTCCACATCAGGCATCTGGAGGATGGGAGCGGAGGTGAACCTCACCTTGAGGGTAACTGAAGGCTTTGTCGGCTGCTGGGGTCCAGGTGAAGGGTTGCTTGGTGCTGGTTAGAGCAGTGAGAGGCGCAGCAACGGTACTGTAGTTCCGGATAAACTTCCTATAGAAGTTAAGCAAACCCCAGAAACTGTTGCAGCTTCTTTCTGTTCTCCCGGAACTGGCCATGCAAGTGACTGCTGATACTTTGGCAGGATCCATTTGGATACTTCCTTCTGCCACTATGTACCCCAGGAAGGCCACTGTCTTGACGTGAAACTCACATTTCTCTGCCTTGCGTAGAGGGAATTCTCCAGAAGACGATGAAGGACTTGCTGGACATGGCGGGTGTGTTCAGACAGGTTTCTGGAGTAAATTAAGATGTCATCCAGGTAAACGAAGACAAACTTGTTTAACATGTCCCGCAGTACATCATTCACTAGAGCCTGGAACACAGCAGGAGCATTGGTGAGGCCAAAAGGCATAACCAGATACTCGTAGTGGCCTGTTGGTGTATTGAATGCGGTTTTCCATTCATCTCCCTCCCGGATCCGCACTAGGTGGTAAGCGTTTCTGAGATCCAACTTGGTAAAAACAGTGGCTCCCTGGAGCAACTCAAAAGCAGAGGTGAGCAGAGGCAGAGGGTAACGGTTTCTTCACTGTGATGTCGTTGAGTCCCCTGTAGTCGATGCAGGGCGAAGAGATCCGTCCTTCTTCCCCACAAAGAAGAAGCCAGCACCAGCAGGAGATGAAGATGAACGGATTAATCCTGCGGACAGAGAGCCATTGATGTAGTCTCATGGACTTTCTTTCAGGAGCAGACAACGAATAAAGACGACTCCCTTGGAGGAGCTGTTCCAGGGAGGAGGTCGATGGCACAGTCGTGCGGTCAGGTGAGGGGGCAGAGATGTGGCTCTTGCTTTGTTAAACACCTCTCTGAGACCATGGTAGCATTCTGGGACATTGGAGAGGTCAGGAGCGGAGTTAGTAGGTACTGGCCGAGGGGGTAGGCGGCAGCAAGCAGGCAGGTTCGGTGGCAGTCCTCTCCCCACTCCTGATCACCCCGGTCACCCAGTCGAGCTGAGGGTTGTGCCGGGCGGAGCCATGGGTAACCCAGGATGAGGGGTTGGCCTGGAGAGGGGGAGCAGGTGAAACTGGATAGTTTCTTGATGGTTTCCGGACAGACCCATCGAGACCGGGGCCGTGACATGAGTGACCGATCCGAGTAAGTGTCCGTCCAGTGCCCGGGCAGGAATAGGAGGTGTCAAACGGAGGTTCTCAGTCCCAGTTGGCGTGCCAGCTTGATGTCCATTATGTTGGCTTCGGCGCCAGAATCACCAGAGCAGCCAGGGTGTGAGTTGAGTCAGAGAGGCGGAGGTGAACTTGCAGCAGGGGGTTTGCGGTCGGAGGACTGGATGGTCATTGAACTCAACCGGACTCCCCCTACGCCCGGGTGAGCTTCGGCCTTTAAAGGGCAGGTTACCACATCGATGTCCATCACCTCCACAATAGAGGCAGAGGTTTGAGGTGGAGCGGCGCTGGCGCTCTGCAGGAGTGAGAGGGAGGCTCGCCCAATCTCCATAGGCTCAGACTGATCAAGCTGACCTGGGTGAGTGGCAGTAGATGACAGGAGCCCAGTCGGATCTCTCCGAATGCCGGTAGTAGGTGGACCTTGGCGCCCTCTCACGACGACGGGTCTGTATCCTTCTGTCGATCCTGACAGTCAGTGCGATGGCTTCATCAAGAGTGGAAGGCAGTTCATGGGAGACCAACTGGAGTCCCTTGATATAGTCAGCCAAACTATGGAAGAACGCGTCCCACCACGATGGTGTGTTCCAAGAACTTCGTCTAGCCAGGGTTCGGAAGTCGATGGAATGGTCTGCGACTGTACGCCTGCCTTGTCGAATACTGAACAGTTCACGAGACGCCTGCGGTGGGTGAATCCAGGTCAAACACCTTCAGCATCTCCTCAGCAAACAGGTCGAAGGTTGCACATGCGGGGCGCTTGACGCTCGAACTCTGCTGTTCCCAGAGTCGAGCTCGCCCGTCAGGTGAGTGATGGCATACCAACTTTAGCCCTCCGTGGCGAAGGTCCTGGCTGCAAGGAGAACAAGTCGGGCAGCTAGTCAGGAATGGCCGGACCTGGGTTGAATCGCCGTTGAACCGCCGGGGTTTCCAATCTTGGGTTCGGAGCAGCGGCTGCAATGACCGGGGCAGGTAACTCGGGGCTGGGCTGGTGGGCAGGACTGGCTGGGGTAAGGTTGGTGAGGAGTTGAATGATCATGGCGAGTTGTTGTTGCTGCTGCTGGAACTGCTGCTCATGCTCATCGGTTTCCATGTCGGGGAAAGTGTGCGCTGAGTCCATAGGTCAGATCGCACTGTCACGATTCAGACAGACGACCAGAGGACCACAATTGCGGTCACACCAGAAAGTTTATTAAACTTAAGGGAAAAGGGAAGTAGGGAGTGAATGAAGGCTCCAGGGGTAACAGGGATCCCGGCCCAAGGCGCTGGGGTCTGTGCCCCCCAGTGGCAGCGATGCGGGCCCATGAAGCCGGTGGTGGGGTGGTCCAGAAGTCCTGGGGAGACACAGACACAACAGGGCGGAATGAAACCAGGCAGCAGTACAGTTCAAGGGAAATCCAAAATACGTAGTAGCAAGGCAGAAGGCTGGTCAGAGTTACCGGGATTGAAGAGTAGTCAGGAGTCGTAATGGCAGAAGCAGGTCTGGATCTCCTGAGGCAGAAGAGTATCCAAAAAACAGGCAGGTCCGGGGTCACAAAACCAGGGTGAGCCAGAAGCGCGAGCAAACAGGTTCCGGGTGTGAGCTTTGCAGACGATCTGACACCGGAGAGCTGAAAGACAGGGCCTTAAATACTGGGAGAGGTTAGTGGGTAAGTGCAGCGCAGCTGGCAGAGTCATTAGAGCCGAGCAGAGCAGGGACAGGTGGAGCTAGTTAGGCTGAGTAGAGAGAGGGAGGTGAGCAGAGTGGAAGATAGTGGAAACAAATTAAGGTGGTAACCCGGTGGAGTGAGAGGGCTCATGACAGAAGCTGATTAAACAGTATGATCATTACACAGGTGCACCTTGTGCTGGGGACAATAAAAGGCCACTCACACAACACAATGCCACAAATGTCTCATGTTTTGAGGGAGCGTGCAATTGGCATGCTTACTGCAGGAATGTCCACCAGAGCTGTTGCCAGAGAATTGAATGTTAATTTCTCTACCATAAGCTGCATCCAACGTCGTTTTAGAGAATTTGGCAGTACGTCCAACCGGCCTCACAACCGCAGACCACGTGTAACCATGCCAGCCCAGAACCTACACATCCGGCTTCATCACCTGCGGAATCATCTGAGGCCAGCCACCGGACAGCTGATGAAACTGAGGATTTGCACAACTGAAGAATTTCTGCATAAACTGTCAGAAACCGACTCAGGGGAAGCTCATCTGCGTGCTCGTCGTCATCACAGGGTCGTAACCGACTTCAGTGGGAAAGTGCTCACCTTCGATGGCCACTGGCACGCTGGAGAAATGTGTTCTTCACGGATGTTTCAACTGTACCTGGCAGATGGCAGACAGCGTGTATGGCGTGTGGGCGAGCGGCTTGCTGATGTCAACGTTGTGAACAGAGTGCCCCATGGTGGCGGTGGGGTTATGGTATGGGCAGGCAGAAGCTACGGACAACGAACACAATTGCATTTTATCGATGGCAATTTGAATGTACAGCGATACCCTGACGAGATCCTGAGGCCCATTGTTGTGCCATTCATCTGCCGCCATCACCTCATGTTTCAGCATGATAATGCACTGCCCCATTTCGCAGGGTCTGTACACAATTCCTGGAAACTTAAAATGTCCCTGTTCTTTCATGGCTTGCATACCCACAGACATGTCACCATTGAGCATGTTTGGTATACTCTGGATCGACGTGTACAACAGCGTGGTTCCAGTTCCCACCAATATCCAGCAACTTTGCACATCCATTGAAGAGGATTGGGACAACATTCCACAGGCCACAATCAACAGCCTGATCAACCTATCTGAAGGAAATGTGTCGCGACTGCATGAGGCAATGGTGGTCAAACCAGATAAAGACTGGTTTCCTGATCCACCCACCTTTTTTTAAAGGTACCTTATCTGTGACCAACAGGTGCATATCTGTATTCCCAGTCATGTGAAATCCATAGATTAGGGCTTAATGAATTTATTTCAATTGACTGATTTCCTTATATGAACTAACTCAGTAAAATCTTTGAAGTTGTTGCATGTTGCGTTTTATAGTTTTGTTCAGTGTATTTTTTTCCCCACTAATGTATTTCAGTTCCCCGAGGAGCTCCAGAGGTTGACTGGAAACCTACGGACTGTAGATCTGTCTTCCAACAAGATCGAAGGAAACTTCCTTCAGATGAAGAGTCTGACTTTAAACTGTAATAAACTCAGTAAGTGGTTGCTACACCTCCTCAGCTTCTGTCTGATACTACAGCATCTGTAGATGACAAATTATTAACCCTTTGCTTTCATTGAATAATGAATGTCCATTAGGTTCATTGATTATTGATGTGAATTCCTGTGGCTCCAATCAGTCTCTTTTAGCTATGCTATACTTAAGTTGGTGTGTTTGTTTTGTGCGTACATGTAAGTCTCCCAGATGAAATTGGGAAGCTTAAGAAACTAGAGACCCTCTTGCTGAACGGGAACCAACGACGAACTCCCCTAGCACCGTAGGACAGTTGAAAGCATTCGCGCACCCTCAGCCTGTCCGGGAACAAGTTCCGGGAGTTTCCTGGCGGCCCCTCCTACGACACCTGGACGTCCTGACCTGTCCAAGAACCACATCCAGGCTGTGCCTGCTGAGGTAGCGCCCTGCAGGCCATTGAGATCAATCTCAACCAGAACCAGGTAATCAGGTGTTTATGGGTGCATCTCAAATGGCACCCTATTCCCTGTATAGTGCACTACTTTTAACCAGGGACCTAATCTAGAATCACATCTATATAAATTATGATCCCAGATTTCAGTTGTGTCTGCGGAGGTGTCCACCTGCCAGAGGCTAAAGGTGCTGAGACTGGAGGAGAACTGTCTGGAGCTTGCCTCCATCCCTGTGTCCATCCTCACCAACTCCCAGGTGTCTCTGCTCTCTGTGGAGGGCAACCTGTTCGAGGTGAAGAATATGGGACCTGGAAGGGTATGAGAAGGTGAGTCATGAAACAGATACTTGTTTCTTTAACTTGCTGCCAAATGAATGGTCAAGGTTAAAGCAAGGAACAGTCATGCTGCTGCACTAAATCACTAAGCTGTCTTTATATCTATTGTAAACAAAACCATTCATGAGATTCAAAGGCATTGGTTTGAAATATGTCTGTCCCCCCCCATCCCTTCCCATGGTTGACATCATTTGTTTGTGAGCAGTGTGGAAACAAAATACTTTCCCCAGAGTGGTGGACCCAATAATGGGATTTCCTGTTCAACATAAGGAGGATCAAGTGAAGAAAGTTGTGGCTCAGTCAGCCATAATCCCTCCACTTGACATAATCAAGTGCAGGGAGCTTAAAATGACAATCGAATTTCACAATTAATTTTAAGCTTCACAACATTTCAACACTGTAATATCATAATGAAATGTCAGATGTATTTAGTGTCAGGGGCTATTTTTGACCGCTGATTATGTCAAGTATGGGTGCAATAGGGTGCATCTCAAATGGCACCCTATTCCCTGTATAGTGCACTACTTTTAACCAGGGACCTAATCTAGAATCACATCTATATAAATTATGATCCCAGATTTCAGTTGTGTCTGCGGAGGTGTCCACCTGCCAGAGGCTAAAGGTGCTGAGACTGGAGGAGCACGCTATGATCTGTGTATGACGGTAACAGGATACCATGGATGGTTATAGAGAACTATGTGAACAGTGGACGATAGACAGTGCATTCACTTACGATATTCATAGAAATTGCATCTTGAACACTAAGCTACTAATTTTCGACAAAAACCTAAGCAGGTTATACTTAAATAGTACAGTGGGCAAAAATGTCCCTCTACATACATTGGCTTTTTAACTGCATCTAAATTATCAAACACTACAATTGTTTGCAGAAGGCAAACTCCTCGGTTCAGTATCAGGTGGTGTTGTTTTGCCTGTCAGAGATAGCATTTGTCCCGTGACCAGCAAGCGAATGAAAACTGTAGTACAGATTTAACAGAATGTCAAAGCAGTGACAATTGCACTACATAGACCCAGAATGAGAGAATTATTTTAAAGCTCCTTTTGCATTAAGGCTTACCCTGTGGATCTGGAATGGGATGTCACATTTTGTTCTGTCGCTCTGGTCCAGAGTGTTTGATTTTTCAGCTGAGGAAGTCTCCCATCAGCATGCCGCACATAACTCCTTGGACCAGAGTTAGATTTTCTGGTGCGAGAATGAAGAAAACCACAGCCTAAATGTAAACAAATCCATACTGAACAAAAATATAAACGATTTTATTGAGTTACAGTTCATATAAGGAAATCAATCAATTTAAATAAATAAATTAGGCCCTAATCTATGGATTTCACATGACTGGGCAGGGGTGCAGCCATGGGTGGGCCTGGGAGGGCATAGGCCCACCCACCCCTGGGGTGCCAGGCCCATCCAATCAGAAGGAGTTTTAAAGTTAAAGACAGAAATACTCCTCAGTTTCATCAGCTGTCCGGGTGGCTGGTCTCAGACGGTCCCGCAAGGTGAAGAAGCCGGATGTGGAGATCCTGGGCTGGCGTGGTTACACGTGGATTGCAGTTGTGAGGCCATTGTCATGCTGTTTAATCACCTTCTTGATATGCCACACCTGTCAGGTGGATGGATTATCTTGGCAAAGGAGAAATGCTCACTAACAGGGATGTAAACAAATTTGTGCACAAAATCTGAGAGAAATAAGCGCTTTGTGCGTTTGGAAAATTTCAGGGATCTTTTATTTCAGCTCATGAAACATGGGACCTATGGAGGACTAAAAGTGCCACAATTAAATAAATAAATACACCATTAAATAATTACTTAAAATGTGTCATTAATTAATTAAAATTAGAATTAAATACATAAATGTGTAATTAAATGTATAATTAATTAATTCAAATACCGATTCATTTTACTTAAAATACATATATAATTATTTCACTATTTACATTTACATTTCATGGTCCTGTGTTGGAGTGATTCATGAATTACTTAAAACTGTCAAACTGACCCATCAAAGTTGGTAGGCGGAACCTAACGCCTGATTGGTTACCCTCTGCATCAAGCCAAGACAAATCAATTCCGGATAATGGATTGATGCAGAGCTACTGAACACATTCCAATACACTGGGTGGCGCTATTCACCTCTACGTTGGTTTAGTTACACGGTTAAACAGTACTTTCATTGCAACGGCTAAAAATCAAGAAGACTCGGTCCTGCTAGCCCCAATGTTGAGACGCTGTGTGAGGTGCAGGACAAAATGTCTAAAAGTTGCCCGGAGCTGCTGAGAGAAGCAGCGAATTTGATTGAGGAAGCTCGAGCAGAAGTCCAACGGCTCCCGCGGCACTGGTGACTCCGGCAGCTCAGTCACAGCAGATACCGGCCGCTCAATCACGTACACCTGTCCAGGGTAAGCTAAGTAATTTCATGTTAGCCAGGTGTGCTACTATTTAATGATTCGGGACACACGTGTAGGTTAAATTAGATCGACTCGAACATGTATTTGCATGCGGTATTATGTGATGCTTCGTGCGTGACACGTTTATTGTTAATGGGGGAAGCATAAACCTAGCTAGTTCGCTAATCGGCTAAATGGTGTTAGCTGGCTTGAGCATCCCAAGATAGAAGTAGAGGCTGTTTTAGCTGACTGGTGACCATTGAGCTGTTACGTTTTTTCTGTTCAGCGGAGGTAGCAAGGCTCTTTGCGCCATATAACATTGGAGCCAGAAGGAATATGACGAGACGACCAGCACAAGTCCAAGTTAGCCGAAGAAGCTACACACACACTGTCTGTTGTTTGGCTGACCACAATGCGGATAAAACTCCAAGTGTACTGTTTTAAGCTGAACTTCTTACTTCAGGACTTGGAGAGCAAAAGTAACATTTTCAGGTCAGTGCCAAACTAGGCATTTACCAAAAGTAAAAAAAAAGTTTGTACTGTCTGTGGCTTGTTGAATTTGCATTTCTTTTTATAGTGACTCAAACTTAATTGGTGTTCATAGTGTCAATAATAGTTATCACAGGCTTATTTGCTTAATTTAAGGTGAGGTGAGTTATGATTTTGTTTTGTTTTTTTCTCCAGGGAATGACCACGATCCCATGGTTATAACAAATAAACTGATGGAAGTAGTTTCCCAAGCTCCAACAAGGGGGAGGCTTTGAATTTCTAAAACTTGTAGGATCTACTCGCAGTCGAAATCTTGCGTTGCTTCAGTGTCCCAGCACTGGATACACCCTTGCCTATCTGAAAGATCCATCGACGATGATTGGACAGGCTACAATCTACATACGTCCACTTCAACAGGATCTACCTTAGATTGTGTACATACATTTACAGAGACTTAGTTTAATACATAATCAAAACAAAGATTACTGGTGACTTTTAATCATTAATTAAAAGCCATTTGTTGTTGTTGTTAGAGAGCTCACGTTCCTGCCTCTGGTCCAGTCATCCCCTGCATCACTTGTCAGAAGGAAGTTCCCTTTTCAGAGATGAAGCTGCACAGATTGAGCTGCAATGGGTATGTACTTCTTAAAGCAATGCAAGGGTAGCATAATTTATTTTCTTTGGGAATATGTCTCTTATTGTTGTGCACACAAATAAGCGTAGTATGACCATCATTTCAATTGTGTTAACTTCAAGGACACACCATGCAGGAATCAGAAAGAGAACAAGAGGGAGGCCAAAGTGAAGAAAATGATAGTGAGACAGCCCTAGTCAGTGACAGGTTTCCAGTGAGGCCTGAAACATCAGCTGAGAGTGCAGTAGTACCGGCAGTGATTGTCAACGAGGGAGTTGGATCGCAAAGAAACAGACAGTGGTTTGTGTCATCACAATAGTGTTGCTATAAGATTGTGTGTGTAACTGAAAAGTTAATAGAAAGATAACACCTGTAGGATATAATTAGATAAGATAATACAGTTACAGACAATTAATAACATGCAACTGGGTTTTCTATTTTCTAATATTTAGTTGTAGTTGTTTAGTAGTGCTGTTTTTATGTCAACTCAGCGTTGTGACAGGTTCTGAAGATGTTGGGTCTCACGTTTTGTCAGTGAAATGAATAGAATTTTTCCTCCTGTTCTGTAGAGTGAGAGGATATCTGTATATGCAGGTAACATGCCAACTCACAATATGTCTCTCTGTAATAGATAACTTTATTGTTGTTGTTTGTTTAGAATGGAAGCTTATTAAAGAACCCACTCAAGCTGCCAAAGTTTTCAAAGAGAATCTGCTAAGGAACATGCAACTGGGAAACCACTTAGAATGAAGATGGATGTAGGGGACTCTGAAGAGGACAGGGACGGGAGCTTCTCTTATTCTATAAACAGCAGCAAGAATGGGCATGTCCACTTCATTGTACTCTGGTTGGTAAGTAATATAACATTTATAATATAAATACATCAGTACAGTTTATACCACTCAAGTAGCTTATATGTAATTGTTAAATGGGAGAATGGAATGCACAAAATTATATAATTGATAAAAATGTTATATGTATGTATGTGAATATTGTGCACAATATACTCTTGTTATCTGGAATAATCAATATTAAGGATGCTATTCTAGAATTACAGCCAATAGAAGTTTTTTCCCTTTCTTGTTAAATGTTACCAAATCCAGTTACCTGTATTAGGCCGCCACTTTTTTTCCAGTGTTATTATCAGTATTTTATTTCAGGTGATGTTGCTATCGGAGAGGGAGTGATGCGGTACTTTATGACAACAATCATATCCAAACTCCAGTTTGGATTCAGTCTAGATCTTGGTAAGTATCTTACTAATTTTTTTGAAGGTTAATCCATCTATAAATTGCAGAAATGTCTGTCTGGCACATGTCTCTCAGTTAGTCCGATGGATTTCAAACTTGACAGGTGTCTTGCTCTGGTCATGAGTAAGTGCAGTGCCAAGTTTGACGACGTTTGGATAAACGCAAAGATAGCGTTACATATATAGGTAAAAGAAGCACACATTGGCTTTTGCCGCTCTTGCTGCTTGCCATTCTCACACTGCATGCAACGCTGACTGAGCACCTGTTTGTGTCGTGACTCACTCTACACCGCCTCTCTCTATGCGCGCGCACACACACGCGATACGTCACGTTCTGGTGGTTGATGAACGCGGATATGTGCTGTTTGCGGAGGGCCGGGGTGGGCAATGTTTTGTGTCAGGTAAGTCTGTAGTAGGGTATACAGGGAAATTGAATTTGAAGTGGTTTGGGGTCCTTCTGTAAGTCATTTTGGAGTAGGCTACAATTTGGTTTAAGTGAATTCTACAAAGCTAGCAATACCACAGGCCAAGTAATCGCCACTAGTATGATGTAATCTATCTCATCTATCTATCTATCTATCTATCTATCTATCTATCTATCATACATTTTTATTTAATGTATTTAAGAGGTTAATTGTTGTGACTTTATTCCCTGCTCTCTTGGTACTTTTACAGGAGGAATGGGCCAAACACTGCCATTTGAGGGGTGAACCTGACCATCTTGTTCCAGCAGCATCAGAGGCACTTATTGAAAGCAACCTCTTCCGGGTTGCAGGAAGGATGTTGGGCCACACCTTTCTGCATGATGGTCCCCATGTCACAGGACTAAGTCCTGCTGTAATTCATGTACTGTTCAATGGGGACCCTGAAATGGCTACTGTTACAGAAGACTGTCCTGATCTGCACATCAGAGCATCATAGAACTGGTATGTAACCTAAAAGAAACTTTGCCATGTAAAAATATTGCTTGGGCAGATATAATACCTTGTATGGTCTTAATTCTAGCTTGAACATGAAGATCTTACACCGGAACAGAAGGACACAGTTTCAGATCTTTCCATGTCTTGGGATCTTCCGGCAGTCACCAAAACAAATCGGAGATGGCTACATAACAAACTTCTACTCCATGCAGTGAGTTCCTGCTGGTTAATGACAGAATTCATCGCATGTACTTGTTGAAATTATAGAATGTGTTGTGAACCCTGACTTGTTATGTTAAGACGAGAGTTTAAGTACTAGAGTTTTAATGGATTTTATAAAGCACTTTATTGTGTTTATTAACATTTTTCCTACTGTGCCAACTTTTTGTCAAATTTGGGTTAAGGATTTGGGCTGTAATATGGGTCGGTCTGTCTCTAGGTCGTTGGGAGGACATGCGCCAAATTAAACAGTTGAGAAAGGGACTGAAAGATGTGATGGTATGGCCCCTCTTGACATCTAGGCTGGATGTTGTACCACTTTTCCCCAAAATGGCTGAAATGCAGTTCACACTCCCAGGTAAGTCAGTAATTTAGTTATATTTGTGACTTAACCTTGATGAATTTACGTGTATTTTCAATGACTGAGATGGATATTTTTCAATTTTCTAAGAATTTGATCTGCATAGTCCTTCACCAAAATAAGTTCTCCCTTTTTTAAATTACAATTTTTGTTTTCTTTAAGATGCTCCTAGAAAAAATCACATGGCCAGTTGAGGACAGTGATGATGAAGACTTTGACTTAGACACCACCTGCCGCATCACTGGCTTTCTAAGGATGTTCATTGAAACAGGTATAAACCTTATTTTCTCTCTTTACAAATGCTTCTATGTCTCATGGATAGATATGATCAATTACAGTTGAACTAAATGTCTTTAATCCATTTTATGACTTTTTAGCTTCATCAGGTACCCTGGCCCAGCTGCTGACATTCTGGGTTGGCTGGGAGATGCTTCCTCCTGAACTGAGAGTGGAGATTTCTGGGGAACCCTTCCGTCCCTCCACATGCTTTGAAACCTAAAGCTGCCAGCTCATTTCAAACTCTACATGGACTTTGAGAAAGCACTTGTCGCTGCCATAAAAAGTACTGGATTTGGGCTTGCTTTTAAGTTTTTTTCAGACGTCAATTAGGGCTGGGCAATATTTTTTAATATTATATCTATCGTGATAAGACTAGATATCGTCTTAAGGTGCTTTCCATTACCAGTACCTACTTGACTCGCCTCGCCTCGACTCGCTAGCGTCCGTTTCCCATTGCAGATTTTAGGACGACGCAGTAGGTACCATGTAATGGAAAAGCACCATTAGATTTTGAAGAAGTGTAATATCGTTACATGGTAAGTTTAGTATTTTCCTGGTTTCGAAGGCTGCATTACAGTAAAGTGATGTCATTTTCTGAACTTACCAGACTGTTCTAGCTGTTCTATTATTTGCCTTTTACCACTTAGTCATTATATCCACAATATGATAGTTATTTATCCGAAATCTAAATGTGGAAGATATTTTGTGAATGCACCAATTGTCAACCTTACAATATCGTTGCAATATCGACATCAAGGTGTTAGGTCAAAAATGTGATATTTGATTTTCTCCATATTGCCCAGCCCTATGTCAATGCATACACAGTTCAGATGAATTGACACAAGTTCAGTGTCTTTGAAAACATTAACACACTGTGCAGCAGTTGACTTTTTTTTTCTTCCATTTACTAAAATCAAACTGTTCTGCACCTTCAGTGCTAACAGTACAGCATTCATGTTAGTCATTCTGTGGACCATAAATGAGACAGGAAGCTTCCAAAGAAACAGCTTTTTTTCCTTTTCTTTATAAAGGAAAGCAAATTCAGTTTTCTTTGCTTGTTCTAACACAACAAATAAAAACATGGGTTGGACATCAGTCTAAGATTCTTGATAACACTTCCACAGTCTCTACATATAGTCTAAGTGCATCAGTAACAGAAACTCCTGGAGCTGGCAAAATTGCAACCTCTTCATCTGAGAGCTCACGGGGCCAGCTGAACCTCGGGGACTGACACAGTGCCTCGATGAAGGTAGTGAGGTCCGTTCCAATCGATCCCATATTCTTCAGGAACCTGAATGGATGACAAGCATAATCAGTCTTGTACTCAAAACTAGTTTGACATGTCCTTACACACAGATTGTTATTTTTGGTCACCAAGGCAGTGAGAAATGAAATGTTACTTATTCAGTTTTTTTAAATAATACAGCTTTGCATAGTATGCACTGTAGGAAACTACAGCTCACAGGTTGATCTTTAAAAGCTCGGGAGATTTTAAAGAGACAATAATCTATAGTAAATGTTTCATTTAAAGTATCACATTTAGCACCATTTTTTTCTCCCATAATTCCCTTTGGGGAAAACAATTTTAAGAAAGTGTTTGAAGTTCATTGTTAACCTCAGTAGGATCCCTCCTCAGGGCCTTGCTCTCTGTAACTTCTCCAGAGTTGCTGTGGTGACTGATTCCTTTCAGTTCTAAGACCGTGGAAGTTCCGGAAGCATCTCGAAAAGAGTCGAGGCTTTGCTGAACCAGTGGAAGGAAAATCCGGTGCAGAGCGAGAAAAGATGGACTTTATTGTCTGGATTCAGTGTCTCCTGATCTTCCAATGAAGTAAAGATCTGATAGAAGAGGTCCAGGGCATGTTCATAAACATCTCTCTCCACATCCTCTCTATTCTGTGTTTAGGATAAAATTGAGAAATTGTTAATTTATGACATATGCTAAAGTACATTCTAACTAGTATGTATAGGTTATGTGAGCCTAGTTCCAAACATATTTCTTTACCGGGTGATTGTGGACACTTCTGCCTGTGATGTGTGAATTCCTGTCCGTCCCTCTGCTTCTGATCGTGAATTCTGCTACATCTGCATTCTCCCCCTTTGTCAGACCGTACCCTTGATGGCAGCCCATACTGCCCAACAGCGTGATAAAGCCTGAAGACCGTAGAGCTCTATTATTGCTGGCCACAGACAGGTGAGACCACACTAAACGACTGAATCCATCCACCCCACCGTGGACAACAAATCTCCACCTAGTTGTAAAACATCAGAAAAAATATAACTTTATTGTATAGTAACACTTGTAATGAAACATATAGAAAGATGCATTGTTTATCTGCATAATATCACTGACCTGATGCTTATGGTGGCCATCTCTATATGCCAAAGAGTTTGGAGCTAGGAACAAAATACTGCCGTCGCCTTAATACACGCAGCCTCAGACGTCTCTCGAAAGACTCCTCTGCATTGACTCTGCGTAAAGACTCTTGCAGTCTTGAGACTGAGGGGAGGAATTTAAAATGAATAACCACACACTCACTGGCTACTTATTTTGAGGATATAGTGGTGTCATAATAAAATAAATAATGTGTGTAAAACAGTCAACTATTACAGAACCACCACAGCTTCAAAAATGTACTTTACTGTCAGATATTGTACATATACATACATATATATATATATATATATATATATATATATATATATATATATATATATATACATACACATATATACACACATATAAAAATTATATACTACATATACATACATACATACATATACATACATATACATACATATATATATTTATATATATAACATACATATACATACATACATACACATATATATATATATATATATATATATATATATATACTCACCTACACACATATATATACATATATATACACATATACATATATATACATATATACACACATAGATAGATAGATAGATAGATAGATAGATAGATAGATAGATAGATAGATAGATAGATAGATAGATAGAGATAGATAGATAGATAGATAGATAGAAGATAGATAGATAGATAGATAGATAGATAGATAGATAGATAGATAGATAGATACCACATGCTCGAACAGAGATGACCTGAGATTTTTTTGCCTCCTATGATATTTTGCTTTTCTAATGATTATATTATTACACCCCTTTACAGCAGGGGCACATCCGGACAGCTGAGAATATTACTGTCAGATATTGTTCCCACCTCTATTAAACAGGAGGCTAAAAATCACAGGACATGTCTATCCTGATTATACAAGTCAGCCGTCCTGAAATGTGTGTTTCTCTTCACATTTCATCTACACATTCTACATCTCAGAGGCGATGTCTTTCCATAAGCGGGCTTCCTTCACCTTTCAAAGGGGCAGAGCTCCAAATTAAAAATACATTTAAATAATGCCCATATTATTATCACTCACTTGGAACATGCACACCTCTTGCATTCAGGTGACCACGCATTAGCTTGTAGCCGGTGTTTGGATGACTTCTGTGAATTTCACTTACAATACGGTCTAACTCCTCATCATTCACAGCTGAATAGAGATCTGTCTTTCTGTACAAACAAGAAAAACACAACATCAAGTAATGTTACCTTAAACGTCATATTCTTTCCCGAGTGTATGAGAGCAGCAATTCATAAACAGAAAACTCATGAATTTAGTGTAAATACCTTAAACTGTATTGTTGCATGCGCCTCCTGATGGTCCTCTTTGACACACCGAACATCGCTGCAATTTGAACTGCGGGAACTCCACAAAGAAGTTGATGCTCCAGAACTGCACTCGGTATGTCAAACGCCAAACGCCCCGGGTCCCTGTGTGTGTTGGGCCTGAAGTGCCCTGGTACCAGAGAAGCGGTGGACAACTTCTTCTAGATTTGCAATCACTCTGTGGTCGATATCTTCGTCGGAAAGTGCGGAAATGACTCCAACAACTTCAATAAGTTCCTCTGCTTTACTAGCTACATGCTCTGGGTCAGCAGGTCCTGCTTCTATATCCTCTGCTAAGTTTAAAATGTCTCCCTAACCAACTCCCTGGAAAGTTCTGGAGATCCTCCATTGTCTCTATAAGGGTTGGCCTACTCTACTTTCAGACCAAAGCAATGGATCAGACTAGATTCGCGTTAGCCCCGCCCACTGACTTTGATGGGTCAGTTTGACAGTTTTAAGTAATTCATGAATCACTGCAATGCAGGATCGTGAAATGTAAATGTAAATAGTGAAATAATTATATATGTATTTTACATAAAATGAATCGGTATTTGAATTAATTAATGATACATTTAATTACACATTTATGTATTTAATTCAAATTTTAATTAATTAATGACACATTTAAGTAATTATTTAATGGTGTATTTATTTATTTAATTGTGGCACTTTTAGTCCTCCATAGGGACCAACACTTTACATGTTGCGTTTATATTTTTGTTCAGTATATTTGGCGCTTCGCAAGCATACTCTATTATTGCTTTTGAATGCTCAGTAGTTATATTATTTGGACTTGATTTGTATTGATGTATTATTTATTATCTTCAGTTGGTCTGTTGAACACATCCTTACTATTTTAGTAATTTAACTCAGTAAATAATGTCTACATTTAAGAAGTGTGTGTTATTGTATCAGATAAAAACCACAAAATAGGATAGACCTCCACTTTTCTAATTTTCACCCACAAAGTAGTGTTGACGGATCCTCTTCACATTGTTTTATCTGGCAAGGGCCTCTGCACCTTAACCTTTATTACTAGATTGAAGACAACCTCACAAATAGGATAATTCATATCCGTTTTCTAATCAGTGTTGCTGATCAATGGTGCACTTTCTGTGAAAGGAGGGGTTACATTAGGCTGTCATTAACAAGAAGTATAACTTATCGGGTGTATGTATGTAAGTTAATTTAATTGTAACAGAATACTCTCCATGAGTTGTATCAATATACTAACATGGATTTATGTAGAATTACTTAACTTTGTTTCATTTTAATGCTTTTATTATTTAATTTTCCATAAATCTGATTCCATTTTTTGAATAGTCTTAAGTAGGCTTATGTTGCTATCCTAGCTTTGTGCAAGAGTGTACAGTATTCAGGCCATTTCATATCAGGTTGTCACAACCTTATTTTTGTGAAAGTACATGCAGTAAGGTAATACCCCGCATGCACGCTAATTCTCCTAATAAAGATATAATAAATACAATTGCTTATGTCTCGCTGTGCCTTAGTTAAGTTCAATAGGTGTTATATTGATACTTTGTTTAATCACTTTACTGAGAATCTTATTTCCCGCACTCTCTCACTAGGCGTCGGTCATGCACATTGACATTCCTCAGGGAGAGCAGCACTTCATCCTCTTGTAGTAGGAGGCTAGAACAACAACGTGTATATCACACTAGAAGACCAGAGTCCACATCAACTTATCTAAAGAAGTGTAGCCGGTTATTCACGGGTCGAAAGATAACAATATATACTTTGTCTATCATCCCGACCAGGAATTTACTGACTGATTCCTACTTTGGATCCCCGAAAGGACGTGTAGTTCAGGGCATCGACTCATTCGACTGTTCAGCACTTGGGATTAGTATATTTGTGGAAAAGAGCCTCAAATTGTGAACCAGATGATGAAAAGATGACCATTTATCTTTGGATAATCCTCTTCTTGGCACAAAGTAGTAGAGCAATCCCTGGTAAGTCTGAATAGTTATCCCTATACTACATGACTAGGCTACTTTTCATGAATGTTTAATATAATATTTTATATGGCTACTCAGTACATTTGCGCAGTAAGCATTTGTCAACACATCGATTTTAGCCTATTTCAAGGGACACCAGTGTGTTGCGTTATGGATGTATTAGACTTCAGAACTTCATTGGGGGCATACTTATGTTTCACTGTACAGCCTCACCTATGGATTGTGCCCCCATGAAATCTGGTATCTGTCAACTCAGTGACACCCACAGAACACAACTACAGTGGGGGAAAAAGTATTTAGTCAGCCACCAATTGTGCAAGTTCTCCCACTTAAAAAGATGAGAGGCCTGTAATTTTCATCTTAGGTACACGTCAACTATGACAGACAAAATGAGAAAAGAAAATCCAGAAAATCACATTGTAGGATTTTTAATTAATTAATTTGCAAATTATGGTGGAAAATAAGTATTTGGTCAATAACAAAAGTGTCTCAATACTTTGTTATATACCCTTTGTTGGCAATGACACAGGTCAAACGTTTTCTGTAAGTCTTCACAAGGTTTTTCACACACTGTTGCTGGTATTTTGGCCCATTCCTCCAGATCTCTAGAGCAGTGATGTTTTGGGGCTGTCGCTGCAGCAACACGGACTTTCAACTCCCTCCAAAGATTTTCTATGGGGGTTGAGATCTGGAGACTGGCTAGGCCACTCCAGGACCTGAAATGCTTCTTACGAAGCCACTCCTTAGTTGCCGGGCGGTGTGTTTGGGATCATTGTCTGCTGAAAGACCCAGCCACGTTTCATCTTCAATGCCAATGCTGATGGAAGGAGGTTTTTCACTCAAAATCTCACGATACATGGCCCCATTCATTCATTCCTTTACACGGATCAGTCGTCCTGGTCCCTTTGCAGAAAAACAGCCCCAAAGCATGATGTTTCCACCCCCATGCTTCACAGTAGGTATGGTGTTCTTTTTGATGCAACTCAGCATTCTTTTGTCCTCCAAACACGACGAGTTGAGTTTTTACCAAAAAGTGCTATTTTGGTTTCATCTGACCATATGACATTCTCCCAATCCTCTTCTGGATCATCCAAATGCACTCTAGCAAACTTCTGACGGGCCTGGACATGTAAGACTTGTACTGTCTTAAGCAGGGGGACACGTCTGGCACTGCAGGATTTGAGTCCCTGGCGGCGTAGTGTGTTACTGATGGTAGGCTTTGTTACTTTGGTCCCAGCTCTCTGCAGGTCATTCACTAGGTCCCCCGTGTGGTTCTGGTATTTTTGCTCACCGTTCTTGTGATCATTTTGACCCCACAGGGTGAGATCTTGCGTGGAGCCCCAGATCGAGGGAGATTATCAGTGGTCTTGTATGTCTTCCATTTCCTAATAATTGCTCCCACAGTTGATTTCTTCAAACCAAGCTGCTTACCTATTGCAGATTCAGTCTTCCCAGCCTGGTGCAGGTCTACAATTTTGTTTCTGGTGTCCTTTGACAGCTCTTTGGTCTTGGCCATAGTGGAGTTTGGAGTGTGACTGTCTGAGGTTGTGGACAGGTGTCTTTTATACTGATAACAAGTTCAAACAGGTGCCATTAATACAGGTAACGAGTGGAGGACAGAGGAGCCTCTTAAAGAAGAAGTTACAGGTCTGTGAGAGCCAGAAATCTTGCTTGTTTGTAGGTGACCAAATACTTATTTTCCACTATAATTTGCAAATAAATTCATTAAAAATCCTACAATGTGATTTTCTGGATTTTTTTCTCAATTTGTCTGTCATAGTTGACGTTTAGGTATGATGGAAAATTACAGGCCTCTCATCTTTTTTAAGTGGGAGAACTTGCACAATTGGTGGCTAACTAAATGCTCCCCCCCACTGTATGTAGAGAGTTTACACACATATTAGCATCTTAGCTCTTATTGTAGGACTTTGACTGTGGGAAATCACCTTTCCAGTCAGTCTTTGTGTTAGACATTCATATACACCCATGAAATGGGGTATCAGTCTACTCCGTGACACATTTACATTTACGTCATTTAGCAGACGCTCTTATCCAGAGCGACTTACAAATTGGTGCATTCACCTTATAGCCAGTGGGATAACCACTTTACGATATGTTTTTTGTGAGGGGGTAGAAGGATTACTTTATCCTATCCCAGGTATTCCCTTAAAGAGGTAGGGTTTCAAGTGTCTCCGAAGGTGGTGAGTGACTCCGCTTGTCCTGGCATCGTGAGGGAGCTTGTTCCACCATTGGGGTGCCAGAGCAGCGAACAGTTTTGACTGGGCTGAGCGGGAACTGTGCTCGCAGAGGTAGGGGGCCAGCAGGCCAGAGGTGGATGAACGCAATGCCCTTGTTTAGGTGTAGGGACTGATCAGAGCCTGAAGGTACGGAGGTGCGTTCCCCCTCACAGCTCCGTGAGGCAAGCACCATGGTCTTGTAGCAGATGCGAGATTCAACTGGAAGCCAGTGGAGTGTGCGGAGGAGCGGGGTGACGTGAGAGAACTTGGGAAGGTTGAACACCAGACGGGCTGCGGCATTCTGGATGAGTTGTAGGGGTTTAATGGCACAGGCAGGGAGCCCAGCCAACAGCGAGTTGCAGTAATCCAGACGGGGAGATGACAAGTGCCTGATTAGGACCTGTGCCACTTCCTGTAAGGCAGGGTCGTACTCTCTGAATGTTGTAGAGCATGAACCTACAGGATCGGGTCACCGCCTTGATGTTAGCGGAGAAACGACAGGGTGTTGTCCAGGGTCACGCCAAGGCTCTTTGCACTCTGGGAGGAGGACACAACGGAGTTGTCAACCGTGATGGCGAGATCATGGAACGGGCAGTCCTTCCCTGGGAAGAAGATCAGCTCCGTCTTGCCGAGGTTCAGCTTGAGGTGGTGATCCGACATCCATACTGATATGTCTGCCAGACATGCAGAGATGCGATTCGCCACCTGGTTATCAGAAGGGGGAAAGGAGAAGATTAGTTGTGTGTCGTCAGCGTAGCAATGATAGGAGAGGCCATGTGAGGATATGACAGAGCCAAGTGACTTGGTGTATAGCGAGAATAGGAGAGGGCCTAGAACTGAGCCCTGGGGGACACCAGTGGTGAGAGCACGTGGTGCGGAGACAGATTCTCGCCACGCCACTTGGTAGGAGCGACCTGTCAGGTAGACGCAATCCAAGAGTGAGCTGCGCCGGAGATGCCCAACTCGGAGAGGGTGGAGAGGGAGGATCTGATGGTTCACAGTATCAAAGGCAGCAGACAGCTCTAGAAGGACAAGAGCAGAGGAGAGAGAGTTAGCTTTAGCAGTATGGAGCCTCCGTGACACAGAGAAGAGCAGTCTCAGTTGAATGACCAGTCTTGAAACCTGACTGGTTTGGACACCCACAGAACACATAGCAGAGGTCAATTGGTGGCATTCTGAGTGAGGTGAAGTGATAATACCTGTGAATGTCAAGTCATCACATTGGGTTGTCATAGCAATTGACATGGAGCATAGAGTGAGTAATGAGACAACCATAACATTAAGTTGTGGAATAATGGACTCCTTACAGCACGTGTTAAACTCATTCCACGGAGGGCCGAGTGTCTGCGTGGTTTTCACTCCTCCCTTGTCTTTTTGATTGATGAATTAAGGTCACTGATTAGTAAGGAACTCCCCTCACCTGGTTGTCTAGGTCTTCATTGAAAGGAAAAACCAAAACCAGCAGACACTAGGCCCTCCATGGAATGAGTTTGACACCCCTGCCTTACAGCTATACCAAATGGAGATCAATGGCATTCTGTACCGATTGCAAAAATACCTTGCTGTGCAATATTTGGCATTGAATAGAGTTGTGATGGATATTGTCCTTGATTATTAATTCTGGCATGAATAACTCAGTTGTGGTATCTACTGTATGTATGTTTGTTTTCCAAAGCAGTCGTTTCAGGGCAAAGCATTAATCAATTCTGCGACAAAGGAATGAGAGACTGCCTGTTGTATGAGTTGACAAGGTGAACAATCTGTCTGTGCCCTTGAGCAAGGCATCTAACCCCTAATTGCTCCTGTAATTCACTCTGGATAAGAGCTGCCTACAAATGACAAATGTAAAATGTTGACAGAAAACAAAGTACTTGTTTAGAAAGCTCTAGCTGAGTGATCTAATTTTATGATATGCCTGTTGTGAAATCATTATTTATGAATTCATCGTTATTAATGAACTCATCTAATGAAATATAAGTTGTCACTGAGTAGGCTGATACCCAATTTCATGAGTGCACAATCCATAAGTTAGTCTGTACAGTGCAATATGAATGTCCAATACACACGATAGACTGACTGACGGATGGTGTTTTCCCACAGTCCAAGTCCTGTAATAAGAGCTAAGATGCTAATATTTGTGTAAACTCTACATAGTTATGTTCTGTGGGTGTCACTGAGTAGGTTGGTACCCCATTTCATGGCACAATCCATAGGTTAGGCTGTACAGTGCATGTAAGTATGCCCGCAATGCAATTCTGAAGTCTAAAACCTGCACAACGCGATTTCAAGTTAGTTTTTTGGTCGTCATGTGCGCTAGTACAATATAAAAAAACTGATTCAACTGTTTTTTTGTTGTTGGTCAAATTAACTAATTATCTTTTGTTGAATTTATATAACAACATTCCAACCAACATTCTATAGTCCAATTGTGGCATGTTTTCATTATTTTTAACCGTTTGCATCAGTTTCAATGTAGGACTTTTATTTTGAAGGCAAACCGTCAATTCCACTATTGTTGCTCACACTGTTGTTTACCACACAAGTACAACGGACCACAATGTAGAAGTTCTGCTCAAAATTCAGTAGGCATATTCTCAACCTTGTTCTCTCTAAAAATTACAATACTGAAGTGGATCTGTGTCTTGTAACAATGCTTATCAATAAGGCAAAAAAAATCAAGTACAAAGCGGGCACATTTGGTCCCATGTGGCTCAGTTGGTAGAGAATGGAGCTTGCAACGCCAGGGTTGTGGGTTCCATTCATACGGGGCCAGTACGAAAATGTATGCACTCACTACTGTAAGTCGCTCTGGATAAGAGCATCTGCTAAATGACTAAAACGTAAATTTAAAGGTAGAGGACGTTTGCATTTTCCCTATCCAGACCAGACCTGGGTCAAATACATACTCAAGTATTTGAGGTGTGCTTAATTGATTTACACTTTTTGGGACTATTCCATTGGTTCCAAATATGTATAAGTATTTTACATAGGCCCATGTATTTGAGGCTTCCCCCACCCCCCTCTTATATGTGGTCCTCTGTAGCTCAGCTGGTAGAGCACGGTGCTTGTAACGCCAAGGTAGTGGGTTCGATCCCCGGGGACCACCCATACACAAAAATGTGTGCACGCATGACTGTAAGTCGCTTGGATAAAAGCGTCTGCTAAATGGCATATTATATTATTATTATATTATATAGCAATAGGGTAACAAGTCATTGGACTGGACATGCGCTAATGAGACATTCTTTAAACAGAGTGAAGGTGTGGGAGGATAGAAGGCCTATAGGCTACATTTAGCCCCCTGCCTCTGAGCAATGCAGTATAATATGGTCATTGATATTACTCCCTTCTGGCCGTTGGTCTGTTGCAGGCAGCTAAACCCAGCAACAGCAGCTGTAGTGAGCTGCCACAGTGGAGAGCTTTCAGCCCCTACAGCCTGTATGACGTCTGCTCTGTCTGCACTCAGGCTCAAGTCGGAGCACGTAGATACTCGGCCAAGATGCATGCAATGGCCCAAGCAACACAATGGAGACAAACAGTTCTAAAGACAAAAGCCTCTTGCAAAAACAACTATTTTTCAAATATCTTTGAAAAACCATTTTCATATGTCACAATGTCCACTTCAAAATGTTTCATGTCTGCACATTACAATAACTGAACAAATACAATTTTGTAGGCTACCTTTTGAGGGGTATCTAGCTAGCTCTGCTGTAATGCTCACTGCTGATGTTGGGATCTGATGTAGCCTCAGATCCTGTCCATTATATTTTCTGAATGGCATTTAGAGTAGTGAAGGGCCCATAGTGAAGAAGAAATTACCACAATGGACTTAAGCTATTAATGAATGACTCATTTAAGTATCTGGTGTCTCCCTCTTTGACCTTTAGGGAATCCGGGTTTACCAAGAACCCCGCCAACCTCACGGTAACCCAGGGCAACATGGCTCGACTGGGTTGTGCCATCGAGGGCCTGAGTGAGCCGGAGATCGTGTGGATGAAGGACGGGGAGAAGTTGTACAGTACAGACCAGATGTACATCACCGTGGAGCAACACCACTGGGAGACCTTCCACAGGTCGGTGCTTCAGTAGTCCTGACCTACTATTAAATAGTGTTATCCTCACCACTTTATAGGCTGATTGGAAGATGTCTTCAGACCTTCCATCATAGAATCACATTTATTGTGTTGCATTTCACCAGAAATCATTGGGAAGCTGTCTTGCAAAGCACAAGCAAACTAACCTTGGAGCGTTGCAAAGCACTTAGCTCACAACCACCATATCAGCTTCTCATGAGGTCAGGTGTCCTGACAGTTAGTTACTATTTCAGAGAAAGTGCTTGTACGTTGAATCAGTAAGCTGGAAAAAACAACATTGTTTTATCTTTAAACCCTGTGGCTGCTTGCATTGCCTTTTATCCTTCAAAAGTCTTAAAAATGAAGAAACATGCAGTGTAATACCGTAAATAGAGGTAGTAATGCTGTTCCTGGCTTTGAACGACTTTCTCCCCTCTGACTCAACATCAGACCTGGTTCAAATACTATTTGAAATCTTTCAAATACTTTCAGCGTTTGTTTTAGCCTGCCTGGAGTGCCAAGTAGGTGGGATTTGCACTTCTATGACATTTATATTGGTTCAAATGGCAATGGGTAAGCTCAATCAAGCACAGCTTAAGTATTTGAAATTATTCAAATAGTATTTGAACTCAGGTCTGCTCAACATGGCGGAACAGAACATGCAGTTTTGGGTGCTGGTGGTGGAGATGTGGGTGAGGTTTAATAATCAGCTTGGGGAGGCTTTGTCCCTGGCAGAAAGAGAAAGAACCTGTAAATAACATGGCTGGAGTGGAGAGACAGGGGTCTACCCCTACCGTAACCCACCCAGCAGGGAAACCAGGCCCCATAGTGGGGCAGGGGCAGGCTGGATTGGAATGCAGTTAGCTGCCTGTGACTGAGTGACCTAAAGCTTGATGCAGACTGCTAGACCTGCTGGTTAAGTGAACTTGCATTGCCAGTGGCAGCCGTTTCTGTTAATCTCATGCACATGTGCTAGGCACTGAAGCTCAAAGGTCTTCAGTTTGACCTCTCATCACACACACAACAATGTCCTAGATACCACGGACATCCACCATATGCTGTGTCTAGTCTACGGAACTAGAATGACATGATTGATAGATATTAATAATTCATATTTCTGTGGTCTAGTGACTAGTCCTTCATTGGTTGTTGATTGGAGTGGTGAGTTTGGATGCGGTTGTTGTCAGAAGTGGGATACCATACACGGGTTAGGTGACAACGTCACGAAAATGGTGCGTTCGCGTCGATGGGGCAGAAGTCTGTGTGTTATTACGATTCTGGATAGTCAGATAGCTAGCAACAATTACAACAAGCTGCCTTATGGGGAATCGTAGGTGGCTTGTTTCAGCTCGTTGTATCTTGTTATTGATATCATGTTTTGAGGTGTTTTGACTCTTGTCTAGCTAGCTAACCAACAATTGTAACAATGTATTTGAGAGACAAGTGCTCGTTGTGCAAACTTATGTATGTTTTCAATAACGATTTGGAGAGGAAATCTACTGGTTTACATGTTGTCAACAATCCTTTGATTTTAAGCCAACCTCGCATATTTTGCTCCACAGTTGTGCACTGCTGTCGGTTTTGTTGCTAAACAACCCACCCATCTATGAGTGAGTAGGACCTGTAAATGCAGGCAATGATTTCCTGAGTGACTCCTAATACAAATACACAGGGTACTCCTGCTGAGTGTAATTTGCCCCAAGTTAGTTTATTGCTCCAATTAGTTACGGTGTTCCACTTCCAGTGGTTGAAAGTACTTAAGTAAAAATTACTTTAAAGTACTACTTAAATAATTTTTTTGGGTATCTGTACTTTACTATTTATATTTTTTTTGAATACTGTTACTTCACTACATTCCTAAAGAAAATAATGTACTTTTTACTCCATACATTTTCCCTGACACCCAAAAGTACTCGTTACATTTTGAATGTTTAACAGGACAGGAAATTGATCCAATTCACGCACTTGTCAAGAGAACATCCCTGGTCATCCCTACTGCCTCTGATCTGGCAGACTCACTAAACACATGCTTAGTTTGTAAATTATATCTGAGTGATGGAGTGTGCCCCTGGCTATCCTTAAATAAATAAATAAAAACAAGAACTGTACTGTCTGATTTTCTTAATATAAGGAATTTGAAATGATTTATACTTTTACTTTTGATACTTAAGTATATTTTAGCAATTACATTTACTTCTACTCAATTAGTATTTATCTGGGTGACTTTGAACAAGTATGACAATTGGGTACTTTTTCCACAACTGCCTACTTCATCTGTCAACAAGGGGTTCTTTATCTTTATTGTTCTGGTGTCAGTTTTTCTTCTGCTACCCAGTTATATGTGATGGGCTTTTACCTCCATTCTGCCTAATGGGTCTCCCCTCATCTATCAGTACTAAACTACATCATATTTTTAGGAGAGGTGTTTTTGGACGTGCTCTGGGAATAATTTGAAATGTGATTTATTTTTTTTGCATCATGTCAAGTTAAGTACTAGGGGAATCATTGCGAGTGTCTGTCTGTCTGGGTGGTTTCAGTGTGAAGTCTGTCCAGCAGCAGGATGCAGGGAAGTACTGGTGTGAGGTAGAGTTCCGAGGCTCGACCATCTCTTCGGAGCCCGCCTGGATAACAGTAGAGGGTAAATCAATCAATGCATTTAAATCAATAAATGTTGTCCTCTCTGTCTGTCTCTTTCTATCTCTCAACACAATGGCCTTTTTTCAATGACTTGATAAAATGTATTATCCTGATCCCGTGGTCGTACTTTCTGATTCTTTATGTGAAAGGACAAATGTCTTGACCTGAGATTGGAAATGCGTTGTAATTGGTTGAAAACACATAAAAGTGTAAAAGTTTTGTTTGATACTTGTAGACACCAGCCAGTCTTCTGTCACATCCCACAAAAGTGGATTGACTGGATGTTTCATTAGTTGTCTGTTTCATTCCGTTCTCGTGATATGCAAGCTTTTCATCATAGTGTCTCTCCTCCTTCATTTCTCGTTTATGTTGAGCTGGTTCGGTTTCAGTAAAAAGGAGCCTCCTACACTCTGCCATGTAAGCTCCCGAGTGTGAGCTCCCGAGTGGCGCAGTGGTCTAAGTCACTGCATCGTAGTGCTAGCTGTGCCACTAGAGATCCTGGTTTGAATCCAGGCTCTGTCGTAGCCGGGCCGTGACCGGAGACCCATGGGGCGGCGCGACAATTGGCCCAGCGTCGTCCAGGGTAGGGAGGGAATGGCCGGCAGGGATGTAGCTCAGTTGGTAGAGCATGGCGTTTGCAACGCCAGGTTTGTGGGTTTGATTCCACGGGGGCAGTAGGAAAAAAAAAAAAAATGTATGCAGTCACTAACTGTAAGTCACTCTGGATAAGAGCGTCTTGCTAATGACTACAATGTAACTGGACCTGCCTGGCCCTTCCATCTACTGTTAGACTGCAGTGGGTCTCATTCATCTCAATCAACACTGTTGACCAGAGCCTCTCAGTATAAGCCTGTGTCCCAAATGGAATCCTATTCCCAATGTAGTGCACTACTTTTGACCAGGGCCTGGACTCTGGTCAAAAGTAGTGCACTATATAGGGAAAAGGGGTGCCATTTGGGCATATATCAAATACTTTTGCTGCTGAGTGCCAACCTAGAGTCAGGAATGCAGCAGCCATATACTCCACTTAACAGGCGTTGATGTTTTCCCTATTTGACTCCCAGAGACTGATGTTTCCCTGGAATGTGAGAGTAATCAGAAACGTTTCAGCCCAGCTGATGATTCCAGTTATGACTCTGACTCTTTGTGATTGTCAGTCAGTTAATGATTAACCAGGCAGTATCCCCCAGTGCCTGGTAGTAATCACTGTACAGTACACACACACACACACACAAACACGCCTTCCTGTAAACATATTTGTCATGGAAGGATTAGCTCAAGGACATTTATTTAATGGAGGGATACAACAGGCTTATCAAGACAGTCTAGTTTAGGAGTTATTCATTGTGCTGGCCTTGTTTCCTTATCAGCAGGTAGAACACGCTCTCCCCAGCTACAACACCATACTGTGGTACCGGCAGGTAGAACACGCTCTCCCCAGCTACAACACCATACTGTGGTATCAGCAGGTAGAACACGCTCTCCCAGCTACAACACCATACTGTGGTATCAGCAGGTAGAACACGCTCTCCCCTAGCTACAACACCATGCTGTGGTATCAGCAGGTAGAACACGCTCTCCCCAGCTACAACACCATACTGTGGTATCAGCAGGTAGAACACGCTCTCCCCAGCTACAACACCATGCTGTGGTACCGGCAGGTAGAACACGCTCTCCCCAGCTACAACACCATACTGTGGTATCAGCAGGTAGAACACGCTCTCCCCAGCTACAACACCATACTGTGGTACCGGCAGGTAGAACACGCCTCCCCAGCTACAACACCATACTGTGGTATCAGCAGGTAGAACACGCTCTCCCCAGCTACAACACCATACTGTGGTATCGGCAGGTAGAACACGCTCTCCCCAGCTACAACACCATACTGTGGTATCAGCAGGTAGAACACGCTCTCCCCAGCTACAACACCATACTGTGGTATCAGCAGGTAGAACACGCTCTCCCCAGCTACAACACCATACTGTGGTATCAGCAGGTAGAACACGCTCTCCCCAGCTACAACACCATGCTGTGGTATCAGCAGGTAGAATACTGCTCTCCCCAGCTACAACACCATACTGTGGTATCAGCAGGTAGAACACGCTCTCCCCAGCTACAACACCATGCTGTGGTATCAGCAGGTAGAACACGCTCTCCCAGCTACAACACCACGCTGTGGTATCGGCAGGTAGAACACGCTCTCCAGCTACAACACCATGCTGTGGTATCAGCAGGTAGAACACGCCTCCCCAGCTACAACACCATGCTGTGGTATCAGCAGGTAGAACACGCTCTCCTAGCTACAACACCACGCTGTGGTATCGGCAGGTAGAACACGCTCTCCCAGCTACAACACCATGCTGTGGTATCAGCAGGTGAACACGCTCTCCCCCAGCTACAACACCATACTGTGGTATCAGCAGGTAGAACACGCTCCCCAGCTACAACACCATGCTGTGGTATCAGCAGGTGAACACGCTCTCCCAGCTACAACACCATACTGTGGTATCGGCAGGTAGAACACGCTCTCCCCAACTACAACACCATACTGTGGTATCAGCAGGTAGAACACGCTCTCCCCAGCTGCAACACCATGCTGTGGTATCAGCAGGTAGAACACGCTCTCCCCAGCTACAACACCATGCTGTGGTATCGGCAGGTAGAACACGCTCTCCCCCAGCTACAACACCATGCTGTGGTATCAGCAGGTAGAACACGCTCTCCCCAGCTACAACACCATGCTGTGGTATCAGCAGGTAGAACACGCTCTCCCAGCTACAACACCATACTGTGGTATCAGCAGGTAGAACACGCCTCCCCAGCTACAACACCATACTGTGGTATCAGCAGGTAGAACACGCTCTCCCCAGCTACAACACCATGCTGTGGTATCAGCAGGTAGAACACGCTCTCCCCAGCTACAACACCATGCTGTGGTATCAGCAGGTAGAACACGCTCTCCCCCAGCTACAACACCATACTGTGGTATCAGCAGGTAGAACACGCTCTCCCCCAGCTACAACACCATACTGTGGTATCAGCAGGTAGAACACGCCTCCCCAGCTACAACACCATACTGTGGTATCAGCAGGTAGAACACGCTCTCCCCAGCTACAACACCATACTGTGGTATCAGCAGGTAGAACACGCTCTCCCCAGCTACAACACCATACTGTGGTACCAGCAGGTAGAACACGCTCTCCCAGCTACAACACCATACTGTGGTATCAGCAGGTAGAACACGCTCTCCCCAGCTACAACACCATGCTGTGGTATCGGCAGGTAGAACACGCCTCTCCAGCTTCACAACACCATGCTGTGGTATCGGCAGGTAGAACACGCTCTCCCCAGCTACAACACCATACTGTGGTATCAGCAGGTAGAACACGCTCTCCCCAGCTACAACACCATGCTGTGGTACCAGCAGGTAGAACACGCTCTCCCCAGCTACAACACCATGCTGTGGTACCAGCAGGTAGAACACGCTCTCCCCAGCTACAACACCATGCTGTGGTATCAGCAGGTAGAACACGCTCTCCCCAGCTACAACACCATCGTGGTATCAGCAGGTAGAACACGCTCTCCCCAGCTACAACACCATGCTGTGGTATCAGCAGGTAGAACACGCTCTCCCCAGCTACAACACCATGCTGTGGTATCAGCAGGTAGAACACGCTCTCCAGCTACAACACCATGCTGTGGTATCGGCAGGTAGAACACGCTCTCCCCAGCTACAACACCATGCTGTGGTATCAGCAGGTAGAACACGCTCTCCCCAGCTACAACACCATGCTGTGGTATCAGCAGGTAGAACATGCTCTCCCCAGCTACAACACCATGCTGTGGTATCGGCAGGTAGAACACGCTCTCCCCAGCTACAACACCATACTGTGGTATCAGCAGGTAGAACACGCTCTCCCCAGCTACAACACCATACTGTGGTATCGGCAGGTAGAACACGCCTCCCCAGCTACAACACCATGCTGTGGTATCAGCAGGTAGAACACGCTCTCCCCAGCTACAACACCATACTGTGGTACGGCGGGTAGAACACGCTCTCCCAGCTACAACACCATGCTGTGGTATCAGCAGGTAGAACACGCTCTCCCAGCTACAACACCATGCTGTGGGTATCAGCAGGTAGAACACGCTCTCCCCAGCTACAACATCATACTGAGTATCAGCAGGTAGAACACGCCTCCCTCAGCTACAACACCATGCTGTGGTATCGGCAGGTAGAACACGCTCCTCCCCAGCTACAACACCATACTGTGGTATCAGCAGGTAGAACACGCTCTCCCCCAGCTACAACACCATACTGTGGTATCAGCAGGTAGAACACGCTCTCCCCCAGCTACAACACCATGCTGTGGTATCAGCAGCAGGTGAACACGCTCTCCCCAGCTACAACACCATGCTGTGGTATCGGCAGGTAGAACACGCTCTCCCCAGCTACAACACCATACTGTGGTATCAGCAGGTAGAACACGCTCTCCCCAGCTACAACACCATGCTGTGATATTAGCAGGTAGAACACGCTCTCCCCAGCTACAACACCATGCTGTGGTATCAGCAGGTAGAACACGCTCTCCCCCAGCTACAACACCATGCTGTGGTATCAGCAGGTAGAACACGCTCTCCCAGCTACAACACCATGCTGTGGTATCGGGCAGGTAGAACACGCTCTCCCCCAGCTACAACACCATGCTGTGGTATCAGCAGGTAGAACACGCTCTCCCCAGCTACAACACCATGCTGTGGTATCAGCAGGTAGAACATGCTCTCCCCAGCTACAACACCATGCTGTGGTATCGGCAGGTAGAACACGCTCTCCCCAGCTACAACACCATACTGTGGTATCAGCAGGTAGAACACGCTCTCCCCAGCTACAACACCATACTGTGGTATCTGCAGGTAGAACACGCTCTCCCCAGCTACAACACCATGCTGTGGTATCAGCAGGTAGAACACGCTCTCCCAGCTACAATACCATACTGTGGTACTGGCAGGTAGAACACGCTCTCCCCAGCTACAACACCATGCTGTGGTACCGGCAGGTAGAACACGCTCTCCCCAGCTACAACACCATGCTGTGGTATCAGCAGGTAGAACACGCTCTCCCCAGCTACAACACCATGCTGTGGTATCAGCAGGTAGAACACGCTCTCCCCAGCTACAACACCATGCTGTGGTATCAGCAGGTAGAACACGCTCTCCCCAGCTACAACACCATACTGTGGTATCAGCAGGTAGAACACGCTCTCCCCAGCTACAACACCATGCTGTGGTATCAGCAGGTAGAACACGCTCTCCCCAGCTACAACACCATGCTGTGGTATCAGCAGGTAGAACACGCTCCTCCCCAGCTACAACACCATACTGTGGTATCAGCAGGTAGAACACGCTCTCCCCCAGCTACAACACCATGCTGTGGTATCAGCAGGTAGAACACGCTCTCCCCAGCTACAACACCATGTGTGGTATCGGCAGGTAGAACACGCTCTCCCCAGCTACAACACCATACCGTGGTATCAGCAGGTAGAACACGCTCTCCCCAGCTACAACACCATGCTGTGGTATCAGCAGGTAGAACAGCTCTCAGCTGCAACACCATACTGTGGTATCAGCAGGTAGATCACGCTCTCCCCAGCTACAACACCATGCTGTGGTACCGGCAGGTAGAACACGCTCTCCCCAGCTACAACACCATGCTGTGGTATCAGCAGGTAGAACACGCTCTCCCCAGCTACAACACCATGCTGTGGTACAACTAAAACTTATAGCCTATTTATTATTTAAGTCTCAAACATCATACATTGAGGAACATCTAAACGTGAGTGGGGGATTTGAGTCAGAACGACCGAAGAATCCGCTTCTCTGAACATGTTCAACCTTAAAGGTCCCCGATCACAATGCAGTTTATTTCTGTGCTGCAAGCGAAGGCCACAGTGTTGTAGATTCCCTCTCTGCACTACAAAAACCCTGTGTGTCACAGTCTGTCACGCTGTAGTAAACTATTTAGCAGAACACCTCCCTCACACCTGTATTGAGGTCTGGATTTGATTTGATATACCGTAACCACAACTAGAATGAGTTGAACGGGCCTCCTCATTCAAGTCGATGATGCCATAACGGGTGGACTGGCAGCCATCCTTTCTAGAAATTCTATTTCTGTGACTGTGACAGCGTTCTGTAATTACATCACTGATGAGGTCACTTCCTGTCCCTCCTGGTCCTCTTCAGTCAGTTCAGATGAGATGTCAGTTAGCTGTTGATGTTCAGCTCAAGACTCAACATGATCAGACCCCTCTTACTCAGTTGGCTCTCAGGTAATAACAGTCATCTGATTTAGATATGATCACTTGTTTAGATGTGCAGTATGGGAATTATGTATCTTCATCTCTTATCTATGAAAATGAAAGATAATGTCTTCTCTCCATCTCTCCACTTCCTGTTCCTCCTCCTCTCCAGGCAGTAGAGATGGTTTGACGGTTGATTCAGATTAGTTGGTTGTTGATGATCATCAGTGATGATGTCACTTCCTGTTCCTCCTCCTCTCCAGTCAGTAGAGATGGTTTGATGGTTGATTCAGATTAGTTGGTTGTTGATGATCATCAGTGATGATGTCACTTCCTGTTCTTCCTCCTCTCCAGTCAGTTGAGATGGTTTGATGGTTGATTCAGATTAGTTGGTTGTTGATGATCATCACTGACAGTCAACATGTACAAACCAATCATCATCTTCACACTATTTTGGCTGACAGGTAATAATCTAGGAAATTATCATTTGTTGTAGATTCATAATATGGTATGATGTATATTCATCCTTTATGTATGCCTATGCTAGTGAAAGTCTTCTCTCCATCTCTCCTCAGGTCTCTCTCTCAGTGTTGAGGTTCACCAGACTCCCTCTACAGTCTTCAGCAGAACAGGAGAGAATGTTCAACTCTTCTGCCACCATCAGAAATTAGACTATAAAGTGATGTTGTGGTACCAGAAATCACAAGGAGAAACAGCACTGAAACTCATTGGATATTTGAATTATAAGTCTCAAACAATTGAGGGTTCATATAAAAGCATTTCAATTTGAGTGGGGATTTGAGTGGAGGTGGCCAAAGAATGCCTCTCTGAAACATGTTCAATTTAAAACGATCCCCAACACAGTGCAGTGTATTTCTGTGCTGCTAGTTATCACAGTGTTGCAGATTCCCTGTCTACACTACAAAAAACCTTCTCTCATTCACTGTCTCAGTAGATTATGCCGCAAGCAACACCTCCCTCACACCTGCACTGAGCTCTGGATTTGATTCAGTGCCAATATAATATCACAGTAAAGCTGTCTGGATTCTGTCATTACATCACTGATGAGGGTCACTTCCTGTTCCTCCTCCTCCAGTCAGTTCAGATGAGATGAGATGTCAGTTGGTTGTCAACCCATCACTAAGGCCGTGTCTAGACTTTACATTTACATTTTACATTTTTGTCATTTAGCAGACGCTCTTATCCAGAGCCACTTACAGTTAGTGAGTGCATACATTTTTAAATACATTTGTTTCATACTGCTCCAGAGCGCTCAGGACCTCAGACTGCGGTGAAGGTTCACCTTCCAACAGGACAACGACCCTAAGCACACAGCCAAGACAACGCAGGAGTGGCTTCGGGACAAGTCTCTGAATGTCCTTGAGTGGCCCAGCCAGAGCCCGGACTTGAACCCAATCGAACATCTCAGGAGAGACCTGAAAATAGCTGTGCAGCGACGCTCCCCATCCAACCTGCAGAGCTTGACAGGATCTGCAGAGAAGAATGGGAGAAACTCCCCAAATACAGGTGTGCAAGCTTGTAAGCGTCATACCCAAGAAGACTTGAGGTTGTAATCGCTGCCAAAGGTGCTTCAACAGAGTATTGAGTAAAGGGTCTGAAAAAAAAAAAAAAAAAAAAAAAAAAAAAACTGTACTTTACAGTTTATGCAGCTTAAGTATTCTGATCATAGAGTTCTGATCATGGAATTCCAAACACGTCATGCGTCTACACCTACATTGTCCGATTCCCTTTTTCCCGCTCTATATTAAAATGCCAGTATGCATTCTACAAACCGGTGGGGATTGCACATGGGTTAGCATAACTCTAGCCAAACATTTATTTTCTTCTAAATATTAGCCAGCTGGCTAGCATTTATGAGGCTAGCAAACACGTTCCTCACACACGTTAGGAGCGTATTTCCTCCAATGTTTTGATGAAAAGGTGCCTCACAGTCCCAAAACACATGTTTCCTGGAGACTTGTGGGAGGAGTGCTGATGAAGTCGCCCACTGTATCCAGCTTTCGGGTGGCTGATTGAATCCAGACTGAGGAGAAATCCGCACATAATGCACTCCTGACCACCTACTGAAGTGGTCAAATCAGATCCGAACACAATGTAGACACGACCTAAGTCAGCATGATCAGACCTCGTGTCATTATCACTGTCCAACTATTCTGGATCACAGGTCATTTAAACTACAGTTAGTTCCTACAATACTTATTAAATATGTGTCATGACTCACCTGACAGTTGATCAAAGGACCCATCAGCTTGGCAAATGTTTGAAGATAGACAGAACAGAATAGAGGAAGGGGGCTGTGCCGGTCTTGACACCTTAACAGTGGTTCGTAAATTTGAGCATGAGAGAACTCTCTCCCTGGCTCTCTAGTATTGAGAAAATAATGCCTTTGTCTAGGAGAGAGTTTGCCACAAAACCTTTTTCCTAAAAGTGAACATTGGAACATTTATTTCTATCATCCGAATGTTTAGAAGGGTCAGTGGGGACCTAAGGAATAGTCATGTCATATTGTTTATTTATTATTTTTTGATGTCACTAAGGATGGTATAACGAAATAACTGTAACTCGGAAAGTGTACACATTCTATGTCAAGTTTACATCTAAATGTTGTATAAAATACATGATTAAGTATGAGAGTACTTTGGTGAAGATAGGAATGTGATTTTAGTCTTCTAATGAGACACTTGTTTTTCATATAAACTTTTTCCCAGTCAGTAACCACGCCCCCAAGGGAGCACAGACATTGTGTCGGCGTGATGGAACGCCCCCTTTGTAACAAAATGTACATTTAGACGAGCAGACATGAGGCGTGTTGCTAAACGTTACGAAAGGTTGATTCTCTCAGATCAGAACATTGCCGGGTTGCTACTGGCGTGTAAAGTGGTGGGAAACTCTGAAACGCTCAACCTCTACAAGAGAAGAAGAAGACAGACACTCTAGACATTACTAGTCTGCAGCGGAATCCCTTCTCAGACAACCATTGGTGCATCTGAAGTATGTGTTCTAACAAACACTTCACTACCAGAGAAGCTCTACAAAGAAGAAGGACATTGCGACCTCTGGTGGACAGTCAGAGACTTACAAGTGAGCTGAGCGAAGACCCAGCCAAAACCATCCTTTCCAAGAGGGCCTGGGTCCACAGAGAAAGACGAGCGGCAAACACGTAAATACATTTGTTGGTTTCTTACTCCGAATGGGCGGTGGTTAGGGTGCTAAGTATTTTGATTACCGTGAGCGTAGTTTCCAAATGTATGTACGATAAGTTTGACCCTCTTTGTCCCTCTCTCCCTCCCTCTATTGACCCCTCCCTCTTTTGATAACCAAGCAGTCATGCTGCTGTTAGTCCGCTAGGGACTTTTTCTCATGTATTATGTATGTATTCTGTGTTATTATTTAGTTAGCTAGTAAATAAATAATTAAGCCAGTTTGTGTATTGCTGACTCATAAGTAAGGTTGGGGTTCTTGCGGATCCAAGGAGTATGCGACGTTCAGAATGAGACTGATATGAGGAAATGATTAATAAGTGACTGTTATCGATATATAACATATATATATTTTAGAGTTAAATTCGGGAGATGCTAACTCTATAAATAACTTTTTCCGTGGTGCCCCAAATTCTTAATGAGTTAATTGTTACATCATTAATTTAATCGGGTAACAATTAAACATGGTAAGTTGTTCGATAAATAACACTCATTACAATAATGAAAGTCACGTCACGACATATGAAAGTTTAACAATTTGCATGAATATGTATACAAATGATTATCAATGTACTATCAACACCTGCATTAAACCACATTAACTAACAGACCTCTGTTCAGAGAGAGAGGGGGGGAGGGGGAGAGAGAGAGAGAGGTTAGAGGGAGAGAGAGGGAGAGAGAGAGAGAGAGAGAGAGAGAGAGAGAGAGAGAGAGAGAGAGAGAGAGAGGTTAGAGGGAGAGAGAGAGAGAGAGAACATTTGATCATCTCCTCTCCTCCTCTTTCTCACTCTCCTCTTCTCTTCCTCCTCTTCCTCTTCTTCATCCTCTCCTCCTCTTCCTCCTCTCCTCCTCTTCCTCCTCCCAGGGTTGGGTCTAGGTACCAGAGTTGTCCAGACTCCTGCTACCTTGGTAACGACGATACGTATTAAACATGAAAGTGTAGCAATTTGCATTAATGTGTACAAATAATTACTAATCAAAGGTTTTCTGTAAACTTGAGAAATGGTGGTACAATCCTTTGTTATGTACTGTAAAATAAAATTTATGTTCTCTCTCTTCCACAGGTGTCTCTCTCAGTAAATCAGTGTCCCAGTCTCCCTCCGCGTTGCTGGTAAAGCCTAATACTTCTGTCACACTCAACTGCAGTCATAAAATCCCCAGCTATGACACTATCCTCTGGTACCAGCGTTCTGTGGGAGACACGGCCCTAAACCTCATAGCGTATACAAACTATAAAACCCCTACAGTTGAACCCCCATATAAAGGTTATTTTGATGTTAAAGGAGATGGAGAGAATGATGCCTACCTTCATCTCCTCAAACTGAGACAAGCTGAAGACAGTGGGGAGTATTTCTGTGCAGCCAGTCTACACAGTGGTGCAGAGACCAAGTCTACTCTACAAAAACCACTACCTTTCAGATCCATCTGACACTATATCAACACACCTGCATTAATCCACATGAACTAACAGACGTCTGTTCAGAGAGAGAGACTGGGGAGAGAGAGAGAGAGAGACAGAGAGAGAGAGAGAGAGAGAGAGAGAGAGAGAGAGAGGTTAGAGGGAGAGAGATAGGTGAGAAAGAGAGAGAGGGGGGGGGGTAGGGGGTTGACTAGAGCATTAGTATCTGCCAATCGAAGTCACTGTGATAATGTACTTTCCCCTGTCTGTCTCTGTGTGAATCTTTACACAGATGATCTGCTCTTTTCTCTCTGCAGACAGACTGTCACCATGATCCTCACTGTCTGTTCGGTATCACTGTGTCTCACAGGTAATACTAAGACCATAATAATATGTTAAGGTACCAGACATTTCATTGTCATGGAGGGCATCAACAGAAACTGGTTACCAGTTAACCATCACATGTTCGAATGGTTCACCTATGGCCGGTATGGGACAAAGAGGCGCGGGGAAATAACCTGGTTCGGTTTCCCAGTTACTTGACAGGTGTGGCAAGTCTGACAGAACTGAGCCACATCTTGTTTTAAACCAGGCCAAAAGAAATGTCTAAAACTCCGATCATAAGTCTTGGTGACTCCCCAGATGTCCGACCACTGGTGATCATGAGCGAGGGATAAAACGTTTTGTCGAAAGGCTGTAGGAATCACTATTTGGAAACAGCATTCCAATCTCCGCTAAGGCCAACATGGGATGTCCATTTACGCATGAGGAGATTACCATCAATGAAGTACGCCATGTTTTTTCTTCTTTAGCTCCCTCCTCTGAGACAACACTAGAAAAACATTTAGCCAGGCTAATGTCAACCTTCTGGTTAGCGATCAGCTGGTCACCAGTGACTGGTAACTGTATTGCCTCAGCAACAAGTTCCACATCCTTCTTCCTTTCTCTGGGCTGTTGGTCAGACTGCATCAGCTAACCAGAGGTAGCACCCGAGCTATCCTCTGGGTCACACTCTCTGAATAGAATCGTGCGACAAATCTATCACGTCACCCACTTGTCGTACTTGAGCACGTGTGACAGCACAAGCGGGAACACATCTGGATAACCCTGTGCCAGCTCCTCGGAGAGAGACTGGTCACTTTATCCAATACCTCCAATACGGGTATCACCTTTCCTCTGGCAATATCGTTGCCCATTATAAATGTCACACCTTTTACTGGCAACATAGGACGTACTCCAACTCTGAACAATCCACTGACTAACTCAGAATGTACGTTCACAAAGTGCAATGGCACTGGGGACGAATCCCATTTCAATTCCCTTGTACTAACACACTGGAACCACAATATGTATTATTGGACAAGGGCAACACATCAGATAGTATGAACGACTGCGCCGCACCAGTATCTCTGAGGATTCTAACCGGGCGCTGAGACGCTTGTCATCTGATATGGAAACAAACCCCTCAAAATGAACGGGTCATAACTGTGATCTGGGAACTGGGACTTGCAAACCACATTCACTATGAGGCCTCTGCTTTGATTCCGGCCCTTACAACCGTATCGAATCAGCCCAACACCCGTTGGCGGCCTGGCGTGCTGAGGCATCCCCTGTTTGCCTTTTAGCAGAAAGCAATCATTAACCATATGTCCCACCTTATGACAATAGAAACAGTGACGCACATCTTTTGGGCGTGCTGGATGTACTGCTGGTCGACTAGGACTAAAAGTTAGCAACTCTGCGGCCCTGCTCTCCGTGTACGAGCCGAAAACACGCTCTTATGCATCAACACAAACTCGTCTGCCAATACAGACGCTTCCGACAGTGAGGATACTTTCTGTTCGTTCAGATAAACTACAATGCGTTCGGGTAAGCAATTTTAAACTCTTCTAACAAGATTAACTCCCGTAGAGAGTAAAAATCAGTTACCTTACTAGCACTGTGCCATTTGTCAAACAGATTTCCTTTGTCTCTAGCAAACTCCACATAAGTCTGAGTAGAATACTTTTTATGAGACCTAAATCTCTGTCGATATACCTCAGGAACCAGCTCATGGCACGAAGAACAGTAGCTTTGACCACGTCATAATTCAAGCTGTCTTCAAGAGGTAGCGCTGACAGAACCTCTTGGGCTTTACCTGTTAATTTCCACTGAAGTAATAGGCACCATACCTCTTGTTGTAGAAATATTTGACTAATAGATAATCAACTCAAAAATATCTCTCAAGACACCGGAGCTTGTGAATCCAAGAATTAGACTTTATTGCATAACAAAGCCGAGAGCTTGCTCCATGGAACAACTGTCTCTCTCTGGCTTAGGGATCTCTTATATACACAAATGAAAAAACATGCACATTCCTAACTTATTTTAGTTCTGCCCCACCCTTCTTTTTCAACGTCCAGCTGTCACACAATGTCCACTCCAAAAGGTCATGAATGCTTTTTTCTATATGAAGCCTCTCATTCTATCATTCTATTGGCTGCGTGGCTTAGGCCCCTTCTTAAAAAAGAACTAATGTAATGCATACCATGTGTCCATAACAAGCCCATGGGCCACAGTTTGAGAGCCCCTGCGACAGAGCACATACATTCATTTAAACATAATCATGTTTATTACTAATATTATTATTTTACCTTTGACCTCTCCGTACTTTTGCCTTAACCTCCTAGGGCTTAGTGGTCACATACGTGGACAGCACTTTTTAGCTCTTATGTCCACAATTGTGTAGAAGTTCTGTCATATTTCATGGCTTATTCTGATTTAGATATTTATATAAAAGCCTTGTATATTTGTCATGACATGCAAATTTGAAAAAGTGTAAAACTAGCCTAACTTTGTAGGTCGCTAAACATGAAGTTCACACGTAAGTGTACTTATGGACTGAGGCTCCTCGAAACAGCTAATATGCTTGTAAACATGCACACACGTAAAATGGGAAAAAGCTAGCTCTGATGCAGCTAAAAAGCTGTACATGGTCCCAATGAAATAAATAACAATTAAATCACTAAATACATACATACATACTTAAATTAGTTGTGTTGAAAATGTTAGCCTAATGCAATTCGGACCATGAATCCACATATGTGGACATCATTTTTTCTCTTAAAGTACATCATATCAAAAGATGATACTTAGTTTTTATTCTAATTAGGTTCCAATAAGCCCAAATAGCAAAGAGAAATAAAAAATGCATGTAAAAAAACAGCTTGGGCCTTAAGAGGTTAATGATACATAAAATAATACCATATAATCCCCCTATGGGACATTCCAACAATGTCCCAACAATACAAAGATTAATCACCCATATCACAAGTATTATAACAATCAAAATAATCAATATCCATATCTAATCAAGTAATTGCCATGTCAACATCACTCAGCATTAATATTAATAAGTTATTCAGATCAATCAGTCCACTTATAATTTATAATCATTCAAAATTAATTACCCAAAACAACTTTAGAATGACAATTCTTAATTAGTCACCTTTGTTCCATCATTCAAAGTTAAAACTCTCACCTTGGCACATATTGACACTGGCCGAATGTATATTTATATTATAATAATTCTAGCATTAACTTCCTCATAACGAGAATTACAACAGATCAGTACCTCAATGCATTGTCCAAATTACTATAAATTTAGTAGTGTATAATACCTCCTTAATCAACATACTACCAATTACTACCAATTAACACTCCCTTCCTCTACCGGCACTCAATCTTCTGGCGTCTTCATTATGTTCTTCAGATAGCTTCATAGTTCATCTTGATTGCCATAGCATTGTCCCAATTTCCAATGTCACACCTGGAACCGCCACACCCTCCACCATCATTCTGTTTTGTCCATGTGCAACCAGTATACCCAAACTAGGAAGAACGTTGCATTTGCATAGACCTCTTTCCTCACATTCTTGAAAGAAAAGGCACAAAAGAGAAGGCAATTGATTGCTTTGATTTGATGCTGGATTCAGGTCTACTGGCAGAGGTGGGTCAGACAGGAACGTCTTCAACGCCTTTGTTGTTCCTCTTCAGCCGAGTAGAGGATTTTTGGTTTTTATTGAGGTTTACACCGTTCTGGGCCAAATGATCTCTGCAATGCATTACATTTACAGTTACATTTTAGTCATTTAGCAGATGCTCTTATCCAGAGCGACTTACAGGAGCAATTAGGGTTAAGTGCCTTGCTCAAGGGCACATTAACGTCATTTAGCAGACGCTCTTAGCCAGAGCGACTCACAAATTGGTGCGTTCACCTATAGCCAGTGGGATAACCACTTTACAATTTGAGGGGTTAGAAGGATTACTTTATCCTATCCCAGGTATTCCTTAAAGAAGTGGGGTTTCAAATGTCTCCGGAAGGTGGTGAGTGACTCCGCTGTCCTGGCGTCGTGAGGGAGCTTGTTCCACCATTGGGGTGCCAGAGCAGCGAACAGTTTTGACTGGGGTGAGCGGGAGCTATGCTTCCGCAGAGGAAGGGAGCCAGCAGGCCAGAGGTGGATGAACGCAATGCCCTCGTTTGGGTGTAGGGACTGATCAGAGCCTGAAGGTACAGAGGTGCCGTTCCCCTCACTGCTCCATAGGCAAGCACTATGGTCTTGTTACGACACCATCCGTAGTAACCTCAGGAAAGGACAGATCATAACAGTTCAGTTGAGTTAATTTCCAATCCAAAACATCCCTATTAACATTGTCTACATGACAAATTATTATGTTTCACATTCTCCCTTGAATTCTCCCAAAATTATATAACCCAATTGTTTTATTGTAACATTCCTATATTTTTGCTCATACTCTATTTGACATTACTCTGGTGTTTCCTTTCCTTGTTCCTATTCTAACAATTGCTTACACTTCTCTCCTCATCCTGGTTGATCATAAAATTGTTTACATTTAGGATTTCCTAAATATTACAAACATTCTGCTGGCCAATATGGTCTTTCCGAGTTCCTTACATGACAAAAGTTGTAGTTGAATCATAACACAGTCCTAGTAACTGCGAAGATTTTGAACTACTGTTAATTCTTTAAACGGAGATGTGGTGCATATTAGACTATTTTCTTTATTTAATTGTAATATAATATATTGTACTCATCTATATCAATCATTGTTTAACGGCTCCTTCAATTCCCTTTCTTCTGTATTTGGTATAGCTCTAACATATACAGGGTTTAATGCACTTTCCCAAGGAATAACTACTCCAATAACACTTCCCCCTGGAAATCTAACACTAAGTACTACATCAAATTGTTTATCTAAGTCTTGGACTGTTCTCCTTATTTCTATGATTCACCTGTCTCTTTCTTTCATTATCTTAAGGTTACACTATCCCATGTGACTTCCCCATACTCTTTGTGCTGGTTTCTCACACACCAATAATATTTTAACCCTTGTATTTTAATAGTGACCCCTTCCTGTATTTTTAGTTATGGTTCCTGCCTGTGCAAGAATATACATTCTAATCCTGTCTATATCCCTTCTATGTCTTGTTCTTCTGCTCTTTATTATTATCAGTACTCCATTCCCCTTATTCTCAGGTAACTAGTCAAGTGTAGAGAAATCAATGATAAGGATATCTGGTGCATCTTGGAGGTCTGGAATCTCTCGGTGGTCTGGAATCTCTCGGTGGTCTGGAATCTCTCGGCGGTCTGGAAGGTCCTTAAAGTCTCTTAATCATCAGTTCCCTCACTCTGGTACAATGGTTAAGATGATACCTGATCCTCCCCTCTATCCGTACCATCGTTGGTATAACCTGGACAACGATGTGTATGGTCACTTCAGTTGTTAACCTTCCCCGTCACTAGGGTCTCCGGATCAGCCAAAGTCCCTCTCAATCTATCGACATCTGTCTGTGAAAAGTGTCCTTCAATCAGGCTACCCATAGGGAAGCTCAGAGTTACTGCTGCAAAGACACAAGCACAGACACAAAAAGACAACAATGCTACCCAATGGCTGAGGTTGGAACACTCCTATAGTGGGAAACATGGATCTAAGTATCTGTCTCCACCACTTTTACCATCATTAAGGTAGCCAACAACACCTGGTACAGGCCCCTCCACATAGGGTCTTTCCAGCTCTTTCTTCTGTAGTCTTTTGCCATCACATAGTCTCCAGGGCGCAGAGAATACTTAGATTATCCTACTCAGTTGGGCAGAGTTATCTTCACCCATGAAAAGAAAATCTTAAGAACATTGTTAGGTTAGGTGAGACACAGTATGCTACTCATGTCCTCTCATCCGTCAAGAGAAGCCTTGAGATTATGAAGCACCCCTGCTTCCAGCTTGTTGTAGTTCACTTATCTCATAGACAGACCACCTCTACACCATGCCTCCTATCACAAAAACAAAAATGATTTAACCTAACCCATAACACATTATTACTACTGCTCATATCCTTAATACACCTTGCATATTTCCCCACAAAACCATAATAAAATATTAAAACCTCTGTAATCCCATATTAAAACCTCTGTAATCCCAATTTCCCCCCTTGGACACATGCATCACATCGTGATTCATGTGTACAAAAAACAAAACAAAACAATATTGCCTATCAAACCTAAAATAATAACTAACCTTAAAATGACAACCCATGAGCATATCTTTACTTAACTGTATTCCATAACACTATTCAAGGAATACCTCTCCTTCAGGACTAACCCTCTCACTTCATCCTTGTCCTGTTTCGACTAATTTATATATAGGATTTTTTCCAAATTATAAACTTCTTCACAATTATCCTTATTTTATCTAACCCCCTAATTCAGCATGCCTCTAGAATTTATAGTGTGGGTGATCAGGTCGCACTATAAAGCCAAGACAGATTTCAGAGGTCATTGAATGAATTGTTTCATCCAATAGTATACTTCTCCTAACAACCATCGAGACCTTTCATAAATGTTGTAAGTCCTTAGTACAGCTCGTTTCAAAATAAATCACACATATTTACTTATCCCTCAGTAAATAAAACCCAAATTACATGTGTATGCCCCTTTAAGATATTTCACTTCCATCCCATCTAAAAACCCCAAATAGAAATAAAAATTTATACAGCTAACATTTCATACTAAGTAGTTTGTTTGTGGTTATTCGAACACCATATAGTAAAACAATAAACAAACAAAATGGCCAGGTCTTATTTATTTTGGTAGCTCCCTATGACAACCTAAAAATAAAACTACTTAATTTTACTAACTAGTTCCACCCTAGCCTATAGACTTTTTTAACCTCCCAATAAAAAATCCCCCATGTTCCTGGAAGAGAAAGTATACATGTCGTTAACATATAATCAACAATCCAAAGATAGTAATTACACACAAAACATCATACATATATCCCCAGTCCTATCTCATCAACAATCATTAACCCCAGCATCAATTTAAAATTGTTTGATACATCGTGTCCTACCTTACCCCTAACATAATATTATAGGAGACTCCCATCAACCCTTAAAAGAAACTCCCACTTAGAAGACACTAGATAATAACACGTTTTATTATGTTAACTACACCTTCCACTATAAACCTATAACCCCATTTTAGTAATTTAAACGTTGCAAACTGTTGCATTGATGTTCTCTTTTTTCTCTCTAAAATATAAACTTATTGTTTCATAATCCAAAAACCCATAAAAAGATGTCTACTTAATCCATCAAGCCAACAGCAACAACTACCTCCCCAATGTTCAACGTACTATAAACAAATTATCGTTATCTGAAGTAATAAAACATCATCATAACTCACTGCTGTTTAAACAAACTATATAATGTCATAATAAAATTATCAATTATCAAATATCGTTCCTTATTCAACTATCGAGACATGTTCTTCATTAGTAAATCGCTCTCCACAAAGCAATACTACCTAATAACACATTCTCATTCTCCTAAGTAGAAATAATTACTTCTATTAAACAATCCCATTCAACATCAAGTCAACCTGTCTCATCACCCAATTAACTTATTTTTTAAACCCTCTACAATATCTATCATACTCTACCGCTAATTTCCCTCATAATGGTACCTCCAACAGATGACAAATTATTTTATATTTATAGTAAAACCAATAAAACATCCAATTCACCAATATGCAATTTTAATTACTATGTTATCCTATCCAACATGGATTGGTAGGACAACATCTTTCCCATAATGTTATCAATGAAACCAGTAATTCACATCAATAACATCAATGTAAAAGATTTGCTTTCTGTCCCCTACTGGATTCGAACCAGGGACCCTCTGCACACATTGACAACATTCACCATCAACACCGTTACCCGTCCGCTCCACCAGTGCCACACAAGCATCTACTTCCAGTTCACTAGAGCAAGTGGCGTCACCCAACGAAAACCGCACTAGCTCTCACCGCTAACTAGCTAGCAATTTCCTGCCGATAATAATAATAATAATAATAATATGCCATTTAGCAGACGCTTTTATCCAAAGCGACTTACAGTCATAATATTCAACCTCCTATGACTTCCTACAAAATACGCGATCCTTGTACACCTAACGTAACCCATAATGTCCCTTATAGCGCTCTCACGTTTCAGCAAGCCCCAATGTTTAACACCCACAGACAAAAATGGAAATTCTTCCATTTTTTCCTATGAAGACCCTAATAAACACACTTTCAAACAGCGTTCTGCATTTATCTCTATCATAGGGTTTAAAAACGAACTTAACAACATTAATCATGCTAAATTTCCATAGTAACGTCATGTTTGGTTCAGTTGATCTATTACCATAAAAGACATTCACTTCTCCATGCGTCGTAAACTATATCCTATTTCTCCTGTAATCAACTAAAATCATAGCCACGCAATTAAACCATCACCCCGCCATTACAGAATGAATGAGATCTGTTAATCTATCCTTTCTAAGTAAGCTACAAGTAACACCAAACACTTGCTGTAGTTTACCATCATATATTGAAATCATTCATTTATCACAATCCAATTTATTTATAGACATATTCCACCATTGTCACTCGTTTAATCTAGCAAAACCTTATTCAATGACTAAAAATTACTACCACGTAGTCTCCTCTCCGTTAACATTTTAGTCATTTAGCAGATGCTCTTATTCCAAGCAATGCACAATTAGTGGGCTCATACATTATTATACTTACACTAGCCACCCTTGGGAATCGAACACCCAACCCTGGCGTTGCACGCACCGTGCTCTACCGACTGAGCTACAGAGGACCACAGTTGAGCGTATAGTGCCTTTTTCTGATAATGTTATAATTGTAGCCTATTGGATTACTTTAGTTTAAAATATAAGTTTGTTTATTCAACAAATCTAGAACCCACTATAAATTGGTGCTTATTCACTCAGCATAATAGCCAAAGCTCCTTGCATCCCCTGGTTCCGATAACGAAATACATTATCATTCTACAATTCACCAACTATTCGCATACATTACTGATGTCACAAAACCATAGAATAAAGTAATAACAATTAGAATTTTGTCAAATAAATGTTTTCCATCCAGCTATTCAAACTTGCTTTAAATAACTCTTTCAGCTCGATACAGTCAAGCAAGTATGACTCTCTTTTAACCGGAAACTAGTTCCTGGCATTAGTAAAGTCTATTCACATCCCAACAATAACTAATAATATATGTATATTCATAATATTAAAATACCTTACTTTCATTCCAGTCTACCTAAACAATTCAAATTATGGCCAAATCTCTTATCCAAATTGCCAGTCCGCTATTCAAATGTAACTGTCCTTTCTGATTTGACTATAGACACTCCTCCTTTCCCGTTGAATAAGTGAGTCCTTCAGTCTGAAAAGACGCAGGCTACTAGATCGTCCAATCTTATCCTGACTGTTCCTTCAATCTAAACAACCCACAACTATAGCTAAACTATACTTAGAAAACCTAGACTCTGTTCAGCGATGCAGAATCTATGCTTTATTGAAATGACAAGTTAATCCTCCTTTATTCCAATGATAATGGTCAGTAGTTTTAGTATCTGGCACATACCACCTTTATCAGAAAATAGCTTTGAAGGACACAGATCTCACACGCTCAACGTAATCAACTTAGCAGTCAACAAGTCAAACCCCACATTCATTGATTTGGAAACAGATCTAACGACCTAACCAAATGAATTATATATCTGCTTCTGAAATAATAGATAGTTTATTATAATGCGTTGAATTCTACCACATGTCCTATGTACTCTCTCCCCATTTCCACGTGCGTCTACGTGTTTGGGCAAGTCAACACCTATAATTTTTATCCAATCCCTCGTATTAAATCACACTCACATAAAATTCATTATATTCCAATATATTCATATCTACCAAAACCATTCATGTTTCTAATTATTCTTTATTGCCACAAATCAGTTTATCACCATCTAGTCTCAGCGGAACAAACAACAAATTACCCAAATCCTTTCCCTCAGTCATAGAATCCTCCTAGAATCATATGCTGGTCACTATTCCCTGATCTTCCAAAATTATATGACAGGCATTGTTGTACGAAACTCCAAGATATAATTTACAAGAAAGCTTATTATTCCAACGTATATATAATTATCAAACACACCTCTATATCTCATCATTCAAACTTCAGAGTGCGACTAATTTACATCATTACACCACTCTTATTCCATATTTATACAATGTTGTTCTCAAACGCCCTTAATTACTATTTGTATAACCTACAGGAATATTTTATTCTATCAAAGGGCCCAAATTTGGAATGTTAACACTATCCTAGTTATTATTTTACTGTAGTCAATTTATCATAATACTGCATCACCTCTAAAGTTTCTAAATATAATGTCAGAAACATACCCTAAAATATTTATCAAAATACAATGCATAGACATCATATGACCACACCGGTACACGTGACCTGTTCCTCCAACAGGATTTATTCTACCCCTCCTGGTAACGTGAATTTTCTACACTCAGTTGGTCAATGAATATCCACGCACCATTTATTCTTCTCTTTCCTAATGTGAGATTGGGCACGCCCTTTCTCCATCAGACAGAAGCTTCAAACAACCTCAAATATATTTCCTTTCCTTACAGAAAGGCTATTTACTTGCAGGATTTCTTATTATTCTCACTCACACAAATGAGCAGCCACTTGTGCCCAAATGAATCAGACAGTTGAATGACTCACAGCCGCCCAAGCAACCCATTCACCATACGAGATGAGCAGACCTACTCTATATAACACTTTATCAAAATTTTGAAGCCCTTGTAGCTATTTACTCAGGATGACCGGTGTTACTCCAATTTATGGTGTCACCTACGCCGGATGACCTAACTTTTTTACCTGATCGACTCTACCTAATTTTGGCATCACCACAACACAGGATGATGCCCTACCTGCCCGTTCAGACCTCTGGAGTGCAAATTTTAGCTCTCCAAAGCGGTATCCACAGGATTTCTATTTATTTAGCCTAGGTGTTACACTTCCTCTACACACCTGGACTTCTACTACGCTTTCCTAAGCGACCTGTAAATTCTGCCCTATTTTTTCTGTTACACTTTCTCAACACAGATTACACAGGATTTCTGCCTACCTAAGCAGTCCTCAAGACGATTCACTTCCACAACACGTCTAAAGCGGTATCTGTAGGACTTAACATGTTATTGTCTGATCGCTCAACCAGCTGTACAACCACCCGTGCCGAAATGACCCAGACAAAGCGATCAGCAGGATGAATCTAATGAATCAAATGAATCAAATCAATTGAACAGACGGTTCAGACAAACAACAGAGACATGTATTCTTAAATTCAAAAGCTCCTAGTTTTTAATTTTCTGGTTCTTAAATTTGGAGAGACCTACTTGGTATTTCTTTAGATGTTGCCGAGCCCCGGATCGGACCACACAAACGTTATACTATATAAGTAAGAACTTGGCTTACCTTTTAAAAGCGGCTGCTTTTGTTTGTATGGTCTGTCCAAGCCGTTTCACAACTGCAGATGTATACCGTTGTAAATGAGAACCTGTTCTCAACTGGCTTACCTGGTTAAATAAAGGTGAAATAAATTAATAAAAATAAAATACCGTCTCTGGTCCCTATTTTTCAACTCCTGGCAAAGCTCGCCAATATGTTGTAGAAATATTTGACTAATAGATAATCAACTCAAAAATATCTCTCAAGACACCGGAGCTTGTGAATCCAAGAATTAGACTTTATTGCATAACAAAGCCGAGCTTGCTCCATGGAACAACTGTCTCTCTCTGGCTTAGAGATCTCTTATATACACACAAATGAAAAAACATGCGTACATTCCTAACTTATTTTAGTTCTGCCCCACCCTTCTTTTTCAACGTCCAGCTGTCACACAATGTCCACTCCAAAAGGTCATGAATGCTTTTTTCTATATGAAGCCTCTCATTCTATCATTCTATTGGCTACGTGGCTTAGGCCCCTTCTTAAAAAAGAACTAATGTAATGCATACCATGTGTCCATAACAAGCCCATGGGCCACAGTTTGAGAGCCCCTGCGACAGAGCACATACATTCATTTAAACAGAATCATGTTTATTACTAATATTATTATTTTACCTTTGACCTCTCCCTTCTTTTGCCTTAATGATACATAAAATAATACCATACTATTCGGGCCATTTCAATGCTACTGCTATACGCTCAAAAACACTGAAATAGGAATCAACCTCTGACTCCCTAAACACAGGCACCAAGGTGATCTGTCTACTAATATCAAAAGTAGCAGACGACACAGCTGGAGAGGACGGCTGACTAGCAGGCATAGTATGAGCAGAGACTAACCTCGCTGTTTCTGCCTCTAGTTCCAGTTTACGCATGTCTAGTTCCTGATCAGGTCTACGCGTCTCCAGTTCCATCTTACGCGTCTCCTGTTCTGCCTCTAGCTCACGCGTATCCTGTTCTGCCTCTAGCTCACGTGTCTCCTGTTCTGCCTCTAGCTCACGCGTCTCCAGTTCTGCCTCTAGCTCACGCGTCTCCTGTTCTGCCTCTATCTTACGCGTCTCCTGTTCTGCCTCTAGCTCACGCGTCTCCTGTTCTGCCTCTAGCTCACGCGTCTCCTGTTCAGCCTCTAGCTCACGCGTCTCCTGTTCTGCCTCTAGCTCACGCGTATCCTGTTCTGCCTCTAGCTCACGCGTCTCCTGTTCTGCCTCTAGCTCACGCATCTCCAGTTCTGCCTCTAGCTCACGCGTCTCCTGTTCTGCCTCTATCTTACGCGTCTCCTGTTCTGCCTCTAGCTTACGCGTCTCCAGTTTTTCCCTCTAGCTCACGCGCCTCCTGTTTCATCCTCTAGCTCACACGTCTCCTGTTCTGCCTCTAGCTTACGTGTGTCCGGTTCTGCCTCTAGCTCACGCGTCTCCAGTTCTGCCTCTACCTCACGCTCTCCTGTTCTGCCTCTAGCTCACGCGTCTCCAGTTCTGCCTCTAGCTTACTCGTCTCCTGTTCTGCCTCTAGCTCACGCGTCTCCTGTTCTGCCTCTAGCTCACGCATCTCCAGTTCTGCCTCTACCTCACGCGTCTCCTGTTCTGCCTCTAGCCCACGCGTCTCCAGTTCTGCCTCTAGCTTACTCGTCTCCTGTTCTGCCTCTAGCTCACGCGTCTCTTTCTGCCTCTAGCTCACGCATCTCCAGTTCTGCCTCTAGCTCACGCGTCTCCTGTTCTGCCTCTAGCTCACGCGTCTCCTGTTCTGCCTCTAGCTCACGCGTCTCCAGTTCTGCCTCTAGCTTACGCGTCTCCAGTTTTTCCTCTAGCTCACGCGTCTCCTGTTCATCCTCTAGCTCACACGTCTCCTGTTCTGCCTCTAGCTTACGTGTGTCCAGTTCTGCCTCTACCTCACGCGTCTCCTTTTCTGCCTCTAGCTCACGCGTCTCCAGTTCTGCCTCTAGCTTACTCGTCTCCTGTTCTGCCTCTAGCTCACGCGTCTCCTGTTCTGCCTCTAGCTCACGCGTCTCCAGTTCTGCCTCTAGCTCCGCGTCTCCTGTTCTGCCTCTAGCTTACGCGTCTCCTGTTCCATCTTACACGTCTCCAGTTCCATCTTACGCTCTCCTGTTCTCTCGCCTCTAGCTCACTGCTGTCTCCAGTTCTGCCTCTAGCTCACGCATCTCCAGTTCTGCCTCTAGCTCACGCGTCTCCTGTTTCTGCCTCTAGGGTTACGCGTCTCCTGTTCTGCCTCCAGCTCACGCTCGTCTCCTGTTCTGCCTCTAGCTTACGCGTCTCCTGTTCTGCCTCTAGCTTACTCGTCTCCTGTTCTACCTCTGGCTTTCGCGTCTCCTGTTCTGCCTCTAGCTCACGCGTCTCCAGTTCTGCCTCTAGCTCACGCATCTCCAGTTCTGCCTCTGGCTCACGCGCGTCTCCAGTTCTGCCTCCTAGCTTACTCGTCTCTGTTCTGCCTCTAGCTCACGCGTCTCCTGTTCTGCCTCTAGCTCACGCGTCTCCAGTTCTGCCTCTAGCTCACGCTGTCTCCTGTTCTGCCTCTAGCTTACGCGTCTCCTGTTCCATCTTACACGTCTCCAGTTCCATCTTACGCGTCTCCTGTTCTGCCTCTAGCTCACGCGTCTCCAGTTCTGCCTCTAGCTCACGATTGCTCAGTTCTGCCTCTAGCTCACGCGTCTCCTGTTCTGCCTCCTAGCTTACGCGTCTCCTGTTCTGCCTCCAGCTCACGCGTCTCCTGTTCTGCCTCTAGCTTACGCGTCTCCTGTTCTGCCTCTAGCTTACTCGTCTCCTGTTCTACCTCTCAGCTTTTCGCCTCCTGTTCTGCCTCTAGCTCACGTGTCTCCAGTTCTGCCTCTAGCTCACGCATCTCCAGTTCTGCCTCTAGCTCACGCGTCTCCTGTTCTGCCTCTAGCTTTCTCGTCTCTGTTCTGCCTCTAGCTCACGCGTCTCCTGTTCTGCCTCTAGCTCCACGTCTCCTGTTCTGCCTCTAGCTCACGCGTGTCAGTTCCCATCTTCTGCGTCTCCTGTTCTGCCTCTATCTTACGCTGTCTCCTGTTCTGCCTCTAGCTTACGCGTCTCCAGTTTTTCCTCTAGCTCATGCGTCTCCTGTTCATCCTCTAACTCACACGTCTTCTGTTCTGCCTCTAAGCTTTACGTGTGTCCTGTTTCTGCCTCTAGCTCACGCGTCTCCAGTTCTGCCTCTACCTCACGCGCGTCTCCTGTTCTGCCTCTAGCTCACGCTGTCTCCAGTTCTGCCTCTGCAGCTTACTCGTTCTCCTGTTCTGCCTCTAGTTCACGCGTCTCCTGTTCTGCCTCTAGCTCCACGCGTCTCCAGTTCTGCCTCTAGCTTACGCGTCTCCTGTTTTGCCTCTCAGCTTACGCGTCTCCTGTTCCATCTTACACGTCTCTCCAGTTCCATCTCGCACGTCTCCTGTTCTGCCTCTAGCTCACGCGTCTCAGTTCTGCCTCTAGCTCACGTCGTCTCCAGTTCTGCCTCTAGCTCACCGTCTCCTGTTCTGCCTCTAGCTCACGCGTCTCCTGTTCTGCCTCTAGCTCACGCGTCTCCTGTTCTGCCTCTAGCTCACGCGTCTCCTGTTCTGCCTCTAGCTCACGCGTCTCCTGTTCTGCCTCTAGCTCACGCGTCTCCTGTTCTGCCTCTAGGTTACGCGTCTCCTGTTCTGCCTCTAGCTCACGCGTCTCCTGTTCTGCCTCTAGCTTACGCGTCTCCTGTTCTGCCTCTAGCTCACGCGTCTCCTGTTCTGCCTCTAGCTTACGCGTCTCCTGTTCTGCCTCTAGCTCATGCGTCTCCTGTTCTGCCTCTAAGTCACGCATCTCCTGTTCTGCCTCTAGCTCACGCGTCTCCTTTTCTGCCTCTAGCTCACGCGTCTCCTGTTCTGCCTCTAGCTCACGCGTCTCCTGTTCTGCCTCTAGCTCACGCGTCTCCTGTTCTGCCTCCTAGCTCACGCGTCTCCAGTTCTGCCTCTAGCTCACGCGTCTCCTGTTCATCCTCTAGCTCACGCGTCTCCTGTTCTGCCTCTAGCTTACGTGTGTCCTGTTCTGCCTCTAGCTCACGCGTCTCCAGTTCTGCCTCTACCTCACGCGTCTCCTGTTCTGCCTCTAGCTCACGCGTCTCCAGTTCTGCCTCTAACTTACTCGTCTCCTGTTCTGCCTCTAGCTCACGCGTCTCCTGTTCTGCCTCTAGCTCACGCGTCTCCAGTTCTTCCTCTAGCTCACGCGTCTCCTGTTCTGCCTCTAGCTTACGCGTCTCCTGTTCCATCTTACACGTCTCCAGTTCCATCTTACGCGTCTCCTGTTCTGCCTCTAGCTCACGCGTCTCCAGTTCTGCCTCTAGCTCACGCATCTCCAGTTCTGCCTCTAGCTCACGCGTCTCCTGTTCTGCCTCTAGGTTACGCGTCTCCTGTTCTGCCTCCAGCTCACGCGTCTCCTGTTCTGCCTCTAGCTTACGCGTCTCCTGTTCTGCCTCTAGCTTACTCGTCTCCTGTTCTACCTCTAGCTTTCGCGTCTCCTGTTCTGCCTCTAGCTCACGTGTCTCCAGTTCTGCCTCTAGCTCACGCATCTCCAGTTCTGCCTCTAGCTCACGCGTCTCCTGTTCTGCCTCTAGCTTACTCGTCTCCTGTTCTGCCTCTAGCTCACGCGTCTCCTGTTCTGCCTCTAGCTCACGCGTCTCCTGTTCTGCCTCTAGCTCACGCGTGTCCAGTTCCATCTTACGCTGCTCTCCTGTTCTGCCTCTATCTTCGTGCGTCTCCTGTTCTGCCTCTAGCTTACGCGTCTCCAGTTTTTCCCTCTAGCTCACGCGTCTCCTGTTCATCCTCTAACTCACACGTCTTCTGTTCTGCCTCTAGCTTACGTGTGTCCTGTTCTGCCTCTAGCTCACGCGTCTCCAGTTCTGCCTCTACCTCACGCGCGTCTCCTGTTCTGCCTCTAGCTCACGCGTCTCCAGTTCTGCCTCTAGCTTACTCGTCTCCTGTTCTGCCTCTAGTTCACGCGTCTCCTGTTCTGCCTCTAGCTCACGTGTCTCCAGTTCTGCCTCCTAGCTTACGCCGTCTCCTGTTTTGCCTCTAGCTTACGCGCTCTCCTGTTCCATCTTACACGTCTCCAGTTCCATCTTACGCGTCTCCTGTTCTGCCTCTAGCTCACGCGGTCTCCAGTTCTGCCTCTAGCTCACGCGTCTCCAGTTCTGCCTCTAGCTCACCCGTCTCCTGTTCTGCCTCTAGCTCACGCGTCTCCTGTTCTGCCTCTAGCTCACGCGTCTCCTGTTCTGCCTCTAGCTCACGCGTCTCCTGTTCTGCCTCTAGCTCACGCGTCTCCTGTTCTGCCTCCTAGCTCACGCGTCTCCTGTTCTGCCTCTAGGTTACGCGTCTCCTGTTCTGCCTCTAGCTCACGCGTCTCCTGTTCTGCCTCTAGCTTACGCGTCTCCTGTTCTGCCTCTAGCTCACGCGTCTCCTGTTCTGCCTCTATTTTACGCGTCTCCTGTTCTGCCTCTAGCTCATGCGTCTCCTGTTCTGCCTCTAAGTCACGCATCTCCTGTTCTGCCTCTAGCTCACGCGTCTCCTGTTCTGCCTCTAGCTCACGCGTCTCCTGTTCTGCCTCTAGCTCACGCGTCTCCTGTTCTGCCTCTAGCTCACGCGTCTCCTGTTCTGCCTCTAGCTCACGCGTCTCCTGTTCTGCCTCTAGCTCACGCGTCTCCAGTTCTGCCTCTAGCTCACGCGTCTCCTGTTCATCCTCCTAGCTCACACGTCTCCTGTTCTGCCTCTAGCTTACGTGTGTCTGTTCTGCCTCTAGCTCACGCGTCTCCAGTTCTGCCTCTACATCACGCGTCTCTGTTCTGCCTCTAGCTCACGCGTCTCAGTTCTGCCTCTAACTTACTCGTCTCCTGTTCTGCCTCTAGCTCACGCGTCTCCTGTTCTGCCTCTAGCTCACGCGTCTCCAGTTCTTCCTCTAGCTCACGCTGTCTCCTGTTCTGCCTCTAGCTTACGCGTCTCCTGTTCCATCTTACACGTCTCAGTTCCATCTTACGCATCTCCTGTTCTGCCTCTAGCTCACGCGTCTCCAGTTCTGCCTCTAGCTCACGCGTCTCCAGTTCTGCCTCTAGCTCACGCGTCTCCTGTTCTGCCTCTAGCTCACGCGTCTCCTGTTCTGCCTCTAGCTCACGCGTCTCCTGTTCTGCCTCTAGCTCACGCGTCTCCTGTTCTGCCTCTAGCTCACGCGTCTCCTGTTCTGCCTCTGGGTTACGCGTCTCCTGTTCTGCCTCCAGCTCACGCGTCTCCTGTTCTGCCTCCTAGCTTACGCGTCTCCAGTTCTTCCTCTAGCTCACGCGTCTCCTGTTCTGCCTCTAGCTTACGCGTCTCCTGTTCTGCCTCTAGCATTCACGTCTCCTGTTCTGCCTCTAGCTCACGCGTCTCCAGTTCTGCCTCTAGCTCACGCTGATCTCCTGTTCTGCCTCTAGCTCACGCGTCTCCTGTTCTGCCTCTAGCTCACGCGTCTCCTGTTCTGCCTCTAGCTCACGCGTCTCCAGTTCCATCTTACTGGCGTCTCCTGTTCTGCCTCTATCTTCACGCTGTCTCCTGTTCTGCCTCTAGCTTACGCGTCTCCAGTTTTTCCTCTAGCTCACGCGTCTCCTGTTCATCCTCTAACTCACACGTCTTCTGTTCTGCCTCTAGCTTACGTGTGTCCTGTTCTGCCTCTAGCTCACGCGTCTCCAGTTCTGCCTCTACCTCACGCGCCTCCTGTTCTGCCTCTAGCTCACGTTGCGTCTCCAGTTCTGCCTCTAGCTTACTCGTCTCCTGTTCTGCCTCTAGTTCACGCGTCTCCTGTTCTGCCTCTAGCTCACGCGTCTCCAGTTCTGCCTCTAGCTCACGCGTCTCCTGTTTTGCCTCTAGCTTACGCGTCTCCTGTTCCATCTTACACGTCTCCAGTTCCATCTTACGCGTCTCCTGTTCTGCCTCTAGCTCACGCGTCTCCAGTTCTGCCTCTAGCTCACGCGTCTCCAGTTCTGCCTCTAGCTCACACGTCTCCTGTTCTGCCTCTAGCTCACGCGTCTCCTGTTCTGCTTTTATCTTACGCGTCTCCTGTTCTGCCTCTATCTTACTCGTCTCCTGTTCTGCCTCTAGCTTACGCGTCTCCTGTTCATCCTCTAGCTGACGCGTCTCCTGTTCATCCTCTAGCTCACGCGTCTCCTGTTCTGCCTCTAGCTTACGTGTGTCCTGTTCTGCCTCTAGCTCACGCGTCTCCAGTTCTGCCTCTACCTCACACGTCTCCTGTTCTGCCTCTAGCTTACGCGTCTCCTGTTCTGCCTCTAGCTCACGCGTCTCCAGTTCTGCCTCTAGCACACGCGTCTCCTGTTCTGCCTCTAGCTCACGCGTCTCCTGTTCTGCCTCTAGCTCACGCGTCTCCTGTTCTGCCTCTAGCTCACGCGTCACCTGTTCTGCCTCTATCTCACGCGTCTCCTGTTCTGCCTCTAGCTCACGCGGTCTCCTGTTCTGCCTCTAGCTCACGCGTCTCCTGTTCTGCCTCTAGCTCACGCGTCTCCTGTTCTGCCTCCTAGCTTACGCTGTCTCCTGTTCTGCCTCTATCTTACTTTCGTCTCCTGTTCTGCCTCTAGCTTACGCGTCTCCTGTTCATCCTCTAGCTGACGCGTCTCCTGTTCATCCTCTAGCTCACGCGTCTCCTGTTCTGCCTCTAGCTCACGCGTCTCCTGTTCTGCCTCTAGCTCACGCGTCTCCTGTTCTGCTCTCTAGCTCACGCGTCTCCTGTTCTGCCTCTAGGTTACGCGTCTCCTGTTCTGCCTCCAGCTCACGCGTCTCCTGTTCTGCCTCTAGCTTACGCGTCTCCAGTTCTTCCTCTAGCTCACGCGTCTCCTGTTCTGCCTCTAGCTTACGCGTCTCCTGTTCTGCCTCTAGCATTCACGTCTCCTGTTCTGCCTCTAGCTCACGCGTCTCCAGTTCTGCCTCTAGCTCACGCATCTCCTGTTCTGCCTCTAGCTCACGCGTCTCCTGTTCTGCCTCTAGCTCACGCGTCTCCTGTTCTGCCTCTAGCTCACGCGTCTCCAGTTCCATCTTACGCGTCTCCTGTTCTGCCTCTATCTTACGCGTCTCCTGTTCTGCCTCTAGCTTACGCGTCTCCAGTTTTTCCTCTAGCTCACGCGTCTCCTGTTCATCCTCTAACTCACACGTCTTCTGTTCTGCCTCTAGCTTACGTGTGTCCTGTTCTGCCTCTAGCTCACGCGTCTCCAGTTCTGCCTCTACCTCACGCGTCTCCTGTTCTGCCTCCCTAGCTCACGCGTCTCCAGTTCTGCCTCTAGCTTACTCGTCTCCTGTTCTGCCTCTAGTTCACGCGTCTCCTGTTCTGCCTCTAGCTCACGCGTCTCCAGTTCTGCCTCTAGCTCACGCGTCTCCTGTTTTGCCTCTAGCTTACGCGTCTCCTGTTCCATCTTACACGTCTCCAGTTCCATCTTACGCGTCTCCTGTTCTGCCTCTAGCTCACGCGTCTCCAGTTCTGCCTCTAGCTCACGCGTCTCCAGTTCTGCCTCTAGCTCACACGTCTCCTGTTCTGCCTCTAGCTCACGCGTCTCCTGTTCTGCTTTTATCTTCGCGTCTCCTGTTCTGCCTCTATCTTACTCGTCTCCTGTTCTGCCTCTAGCTTACGGCGTCTCCTGTTCATCCTCTAGCTGACGCGTCTCCTGTTCATCCTCTCAGCTCACGCGTCTCCTGTTTCTGCCTCTAGCTTACGTGTGTCCTGTTCTGCCTCTAGCTCACGCGTCTCCAGTTCTGCCTCTACCTACACGTCTCCTGTTCTGCCTCTAGCTTACGCGTCTCCTGTTCTGCCTCTAGCTCACGCGTCTCCAGTTCTGCCTCTAGCACACGCGTCTCCTGTTCTGCCTCTAGCTCACGCGTCTCCTGTTCTGCCTCTAGCTCACCGCGTCTCCTGTTCTGCCTCCTAGCTCACGCGTCACCTGTTCTGCCTCTATCTCCACGCGTCTCCTGTTCTGCCTCTAGCTCACGCGTCTCCTGTTCTGCCTCTAGCTCACGCGTCTCCTGTTCTGCCTCTAGCTCACGCGTCTCCTGTTCTGCCTCTAGCTTACGCGTCTCCTGTTCTGCCTCTACCTCACGTGTCTCCTGTTCTGCCTCTAGCTCACGCGTCTCCAGTTCTGCCTCTAGCTCACGCATCTCCAGTTCTGCCTCTAGCTCACGCGTCTCCAGTTCTGCCTCTAGCTCACGCGTCTCCAGTTCTGCCTCTAGCTCACGCGTCTCCAGTTCTGCCTCTAGCACACGCGTCTCCTGTTCTGCCTCTAGCTCACGCGTCTCCTGTTCTGCCTCTAGCTCACGCGTCTCCTGTTCTGCCTCTAGCTCACGTGTCTACTGTTATGCCTCTAGCTCACGCGTCTCCTGTTCTGCCTCTAGCTCACGCGTCTCCTGTTCTGCCTCTAGCTCACGCGTCTCCTGTTCTGCCTCTAGCTCACGCGTCTCCTGTTCTGCCTCTAGCTCACGCGTCTCCTGTTCTGCCTCTAGCTCACGCGTCTCCTGTTCTGCCTCTAGCTCACGCGTCTCCTGTTCTGCCTCTAGCTCACGCGTCTCCTGTTCTGCCTCCTAGCTCTACGCGTCTCCTGTTCTGCCTCTAGGTTACGCGTCTCCTGTTCTGCCTCTAGCTCACGCGTCTCCTGTTCTGCCTCTAGCTTACGCGTCTCCTGTTCTGCCTCTAGCTCACGCGTCTCCTGTTCTGCCTCTAGCTTACGCGTCTCCTGTTCTGCCTCTAGCTCACGCGTCTCCTGTTCTGCCTCTAAGTCACGCATCTCCTGTTCTGCCTCTAGCTCACGCGTCTCCTGTTCTGCCTCTAGCTCACGCGTCTCCTGTTCTGCCTCTAGCTCACGCGTCTCCTGTTCTGCCTCTAGCTCACGCGTCTCATGTTCTGCCTCTAGCTCACGCGTCTCCTGTTCTGCCTCTATCTTACTCGTCTCCTGTTCTGCCTCTAGCTTACGCGTCTCCTGTTCATCCTCTAGCTGACGCGTCTCCTGTTCATCCTCTAGCTCACGCGTCTCCTGTTCTGCCTCTGGCTTACGTGTGTCCTGTTCTGCCTCTAGCTCACGCGTCTCCAGTTCTGCCTCTACCTCACCACGTCTCCTGTTCTGCCTCTAGCTTACGCGTCTCCTGTTCTGCCTCTAGCTCACGCGTCTCCAGTTCTGCCTCTAGCACACGCGTCTCCTGTTCTGCCTCTAGCTCACGCGTCTCCTGTTCTGCCTCTAGCTCACGCGTCTCCTGTTCTGCCTCTAGCTCACGCGTCACCTGTTCTGCCTCTATCTCACGCGTCTCCTGTTCTGCCTCTAGCTCACGCGTCTCCTGTTCTGCCTCTAGCTCACGCGTCTCCTGTTCTGCCTCTAGCTCACGCGTCTCCTGTTCTGCCTCTAGCTTACGCGTCTCCTGTTCTGCCTCTACCTCACGTGTCTCCTGTTCTGCCTCTAGCTCACGCGTCTCCTGTTCTGCCTCTAGCTCACGCATCTCCAGTTCTGCCTCTAGCTCACGCGTCTCCAGTTCTGCCTCTCTAGCTCACGCGTCTCCAGTTCTGCCTCTAGCTCACGCGTCTCCAGTTCTGCCTCTAGCACACGCGTCTCCTGTTCTGCCTCTAGCTCACGCGGTCTCCTGTTCTGCCTCTAGCTCACGCGTCTCCTGTTCTGCCTCTAGCTCACGTGTCTACTGTTAGTGCCTCTAGCTCACGCGTCTCCTGTTCTGCCTCTAGCTCACGCGTCTCCTGTTCTGCCTCTAGCTCACGCGTCTCCTGTTCTGCCTCTAGCTCACGCGTCTCCTGTTCTGCCTCTAGCTCACGCGTCTCCTGTTCTGCCTCTAGCTCACGCGTCTCCTGTTCTGCCTCTAGCTCACGCGTCTCCTGTTCTGCCTCTAGCTCACGCGTCTCCTGTTCTGCCTCTAGCTCACGCGTCTCCTGTTCTGCCTCTAGGTTACGCGTCTCCTGTTCTGCCTCTAGCTCACGCTCCTGTTCTGCCTCCCTGCTACGTCTCCTGTTCTGCCTCTAGCTCACGCGTCTCCTGTTCTGCCTCTAGCTTACGCGTCTCCTGTTCTGCCTCCTAGCTCATGCGGTCTCCTGTTCTGCCTCTAAGTCACGCATCTCCTGTTCTGCCTCTAGCTCACGCGTCTCCTGTTCTGCCTCTAGCTCACGCGTCTCCTGTTCTGCCTCTAGCTCACGCGTCTCCTGTTCTGCCTCTAGCTCACGCGTCTCATGTTCTGCCTCTAGCTCACGCGTCTCCAGTTCTGCCTCTAGCTCACGCGTCTCCTGTTCATCCTCCTAGCTCACCGTCTCCTGTTCTGCCTCTAGCTTACGTGTGTCCTGTTCTGCCTCTAGCTCACGCGTCTCCAGTTCTGCCTCTACCTCACGCGTCTCCTGTTCTGCCTCTAGCTCACGCGTCTCCAGTTCTGCCTCTAGCTTACTCGTCTCCTGTTCTGCCTCTAGCTCACGCGTCTCCTGTTCTGCCTCTAGCTCACGCGTCTCCAGTTCTTCCTCTAGCTCACGCGTCTCCTGTTCTGCCTCTAGCTTACGCGTCTCCTGTTCCATCTTACACGTCTCCAGTTCCATCTTACGCATCTCCTGTTCTGCCTCTAGCTCACGCGTCTCCAGTTCTGCCTCTAGCTCACGCGTCTCCAGTTCTGCCTCTAGCTCACGCGTCTCCTGTTCTGCCTCTAGCTCACGCGTCTCCTGTTCTGCCTCTAGCTCACGCGTCTCCTGTTCTGCCTCTAGCTCACGCGTCTCCTGTTCTGCCTCTAGCTCACGCGTCTCCTGTTCTGCCTCTAGGTTACGCGTCTCCTGTTCTGCCTCCAGCTCACGCGTCTCCTGTTCTGCCTCTAGCTTACGCGTCTCCAGTTCTTCCTCTAGCTCACGCGTCTCCTGTTCTGCCTCTAGCTTACGCGTCTCCTGTTCTGCCTCTAGCTTTCACGTCTCCTGTTCTGCCTCTAGCTCACGCGTCTCCAGTTCTGCCTCTAGCTCACGCATCTCCAGTTCTGCCTCTAGCTCACGCGTCTCCTGTTCTGCCTCTAGCTTACTCGTCTCCTGTTCTTCCTCTAGCTCACGCGTCTCCTGTTCTGCCTCTAGCTCACGCGTCTCCTGTTCTGCCTCTAGCTCACGCGTCTCCAGTTCCATCTTACGCGTCTCCTGTTCTGCCTCTATCTTACGCGTCTCCTGTTCTGCCTCTAGCTTACGCGTCTCCAGTTTTTCCTCTAGCTCACGCGTCTCCTGTTCATCCTCTAACTCACACGTCTTCTGTTCTGCCTCTAGCTTACGTGTGTCCTGTTCTGCCTCTAGCTCACGCGTCTCCAGTTCTGCCTCTACCTCACGCGTCTCCTGTTCTGCCTCTAGCTCACGCGTCTCCAGTTCTGCCTCTAGCTTACTCGTCTCCTGTTCTGCCTCTAGTTCACGCGTCTCCTGTTCTGCCTCTAGCTCACGCGTCTCCAGTTCTGCCTCTAGCTCACGCGTCTCCTGTTTTGCCTCTAGCTTACGCGTCTCCTGTTCCATCTTACACGTCTCCAGTTCCATCTTACGCGTCTCCTGTTCTGCCTCTAGCTCACGCGTCTCCAGTTCTGCCTCTAGCTCACGCGTCTCCAGTTCTGCCTCTAGCTCACACGTCTCCTGTTCTGCCTCTAGCTCACGCGTCTCCTGTTCTGCTTTTATCTTACGCGTCTCCTGTTCTGCCTCTATCTTACTCGTCTCCTGTTCTGCCTCTAGCTTACGCGTCTCCTGTTCATCCTCTAGCTGACGCGTCTCCTGTTAATCCTCTAGCTTTCGCGTTTCCTGTTCTGCCTCTAGCTTACGTGTGTCCTGTTCTGCCTCTAGCTCACGCGTCTCCAGTTCTGCCTCTACCTCACGCGTCTCCTGTTCTGCCTCTAGCTTACGCGTCTCCTGTTCTGCCTCTAGCTCACGCGTCTCCAGTTCTGCCTCCTAGCACACGCGTCTCCTGTTCTGCCTCTAGCTCACGCGTCTCCTGTTCTGCCTCTAGCTCACGCGTCTCCTGTTCTGCCTCTAGCTCACCCGTCTCCTGTTCTGCCTCTATCTCACGCGTCTCCTGTTCTGCCTCTAGCTCACGCGTCTCCTGTTCTGCCTCTAGCTCACGCGTCTCCTGTTCTGCCTCTAGCTCACGCGTCTCCTGTTCTGCCTCTAGCTTACGCGTCTCCTGTTCTGCCTCTACCTCACGTGTCTCCTGTTCTGCCTCTAGCTCACGCGTCTCCAGTTCTGCCTCTAGCTCACGCATCTCCAGTTCTGCCTCTAGCTCACGCGTCTCCAGTTCTGCCTCTAGCTCACGCGTCTCCAGTTCTGCCTTTAGCTCACGCGTCTCCAGTTCTGCCTCTAGCACACGCGTCTCCTGTTCTGCCTCTAGCTCACGCGTCTCCTGTTCTGCCTCCTAGCTCACGCGTCTCCTGTTCTGCCTCTAGCTCACGTGTCTACTGTTTGCCTCTAGCTCACGCGTCTCCTGTTCTGCCTCTAGCTCACGCGTCTCCTGTTCTGCCTCTAGCTTACGCGTCTCCTGTTCTGCCTCTAGCTCACGCGTCTCCTGTTCTGCCTCTAGCTCACGCGTCTCCTGTTCTGCCTCTAGCTCACGCGTCTCCTGTTCTGCCTCTAGCTCACGCGTCTCCTGTTCTGCCTCTAGCTCACGCGTCTCCTGTTCTGCCTCTAGCTTACGCGTGTCCTGTTCTGCCTCTAGCCTCACGCGTCTCCTGTTCTGCCTCTAGCTCACGCGTCTCCTGTTCTGCCTCTAGCTCACGCGTCTCCTGTTCTGCCTCTAGCTCACGCGTCTCCTGTTCTGCCTCTTGCTCACGCGTCTCCTGTTCTGCCTCTCCAACTTACGCGTCTCCTGTTCTGCCTCTAGCCTACGCGTCTCCTGTTCTGCCTCTAGCTCACGCGTCTCCTGTTCTGCCTCTAGCTCACGCGTCTCCTGTTCTGCCTCCTAGCTCACGCGTCTCCTGTTCTGCCTCTAGCTCACGCGTCTCCTGTTCTGCCCTCTAGCTCACCGTCTCCTGTTCTGCCTCTGGTTACGCGTCTCCTGTTCTGCCTCTGGCTCACGCGTCTCCTGTTCTGCCTCTAGCTTACGCGTCTCCTGTTCTGCCTCTAGCTCACGCGTCTCCTGTTCTGCCTCTAGCTTACGCGTCTCCTGTTCTGCCTCTAGCTCATGCGTCTCCTGTTCTGCCTCTAAGTCACGCATCTCCTGTTCTGCCTCTAGCTCACGCGTCTCCTGTTCTGCCTCTAGCTCACGCGTCTCCTGTTCTGCCTCTAGCTCACGCGTCTCCTGTTCTGCCTCTAGCTCACGCGTCTCCTGTTCTGCCTCTAGCTCACGCGTCTCCAGTTCTGCCTCTAGCTCACGCGTCTCCTGTTCATCCTCTAGCTCACACGTCTCCTGTTCTGCCTCTAGCTTACGTGTGTCCTGTTCTGCCTCTAGCTCACGCGTCTCCAGTTCTGCCTCTACCTCACGCGTCTCCTGTTCTGCCTCTAGCTCACGCGTCTCCAGTTCTGCCTCTAGCTTACTCGTCTCCTGTTCTGCCTCTAGCTCACGCGTCTCCTGTTCTGCCTCTAGCTCACGCGTCTCCAGTTCTTCCTCTAGCTCACGCGTCTCCTGTTCTGCCTCTAGCTTACGCGTCTCCTGTTCCATCTTACACGTCTCCAGTTCCATCTTACGCATCTCCTGTTCTGCCTCTAGCTCACGCGTCTCCAGTTCTGCCTCTAGCTCACGCGTCTCAGTTCTGCCTCTAGCTCACGCGTCTCCTGTTCTGCCTCTAGCTCACGCGTCTCCTGTTCTGCCTCTAGCTCACGCGTCTCCTGTTCTGCCTCTAGCTCACGCGTCTCCTGTTCTGCCTCTAGCTCACGCGTCTCCTGTTCTGCCTCTAGGTTACGCGTCTCCTGTTCTGCCTCCAGCTCACGCGTCTCCTGTTCTGCCTCCTAGCTTACGCGTCTCCAGTTCTTCCTCTAGCTCACGCGTCTCCTGTTCTGCCTCTGGCTTACGCGTCTCCTGTTCTGCCTCTAGCTTTCACGTCTCCTGTTCTGCCTCTAGCTCACGCTGTCTCCAGTTCTGCCTCTAGCTCACGCATCTCCAGTTCTGCCTCTAGCTCACGCGTCTCCTGTTCTGCCTCTAGCTTACTCGTCTCCTGTTCTTCCTCTAGCTCACGCGTCTCCTGTTCTGCCTCTAGCTCACGCGTCTCCTGTTCTGCCTCTAGCTCACGCGTCTCCAGTTCCATCTTGGTCTCCTGTTCTGCCTCTATCTTCCGCGTCTCCTGTTCTGCCTCTAGCTTACGCGTCTCCAGTTTTCCTCTAGCTCACGCGTCTCCTGTTCATCCTCTAACTCACACGTCTTCTGTTCTGCCTCTACCTCACGCGTCTCCTGTTCTGCCTCTAGCTCACGCATCTCCAGTTCTGCCTCTAGCTTACTCGTCTCCTGTTCTGCCTCTAGTTCACGCGTCTCCTGTTCTGCCTCTAGCTCACGCGTCTCCAGTTCTGCCTCTAGCTCACGCGTCTCCTGTTTTGCCTCTAGCTTACTGCGTCTCCTGTTCCATCTTACACGTCTCCAGTTCCATCTTCGCGTCTCCTGTTCTGCCTCTAGCTCACGCGTCTCCAGTTCTGCCTCTAGCTCACGCGTCTCCAGTTCTGCCTCTAGCTCACCGTCTCCTGTTCTGCCTCTAGCTCACGCGTCTCCTGTTCTGCTTTTATCTTACGCGTCTCCTGTTCTGCCTCTATCTTACTCGTCTCCTGTTCTGCCTCTAGCTTCACGCGTCTCCTGTTCATCCTCTAGCTGACCGCGTCTCCTGTTCATCCTCTAGCTCACGCGTCTCCTGTTCTGCCTCTAGCTTCGTGTGTCCTGTTCTGCCTCTAGCTCACGCGTCTCCAGTTCTGCCTCTACCTCACGCGTCTCCTGTTCTGCCTCTAGCTTACGCGTCTCCTGTTCTGCCTCTAGCTCACGCGTCTCCAGTTCTGCCTCTAGCACACGCGTCTCCTGTTCTGCCTCTAGCTCACGCGTCTCCTGTTCTGCCTCTAGCTCACGCGTCTCCTGTTCTGCCTCTAGCTCACCCGTCTCCTGTTCTGCCTCTATCTCACGCGTCTCCTGTTCTGCCTCTAGCTCACGCGTCTCCTGTTCTGCCTCTAGCTCACGCGTCTCCTGTTCTGCCTCTAGCTCACGCGTCTCCTGTTCTGCCTCTAGCTTACGCGTCTCCTGTTCTGCCTCTACCTCACGTGTCTCCTGTTCTGCCTCTAGCTCACGCGTCTCCAGTTCTGCCTCTAGCTCACTTATCTCCAGTTCTGCCTCTAGCTCACGCGTCTCCAGTTCTGCCTCTAGCTCACGCGTCTCCAGTTCTGCCTTTAGCTCACGCGTCTCCAGTTCTGCCTCTAGCACACGCGTCTCCTGTTCTGCCTCTAGCTCACGCGTCTCCTGTTCTGCCTCTAGCTCACGTGTCTCCTGTTCTGCCTCTAGCTCACGTGTCTACTGTTATGCCTCTAGCTCACGCGTCTCCTGTTCTGCCTCTAGCTCACGCGTCTCCTGTTCTGCCTCTAGCTCACGCGTCTCCTGTTCTGCCTCTAGCTCACGCGTCTCCTGTTCTGCCTCTAGCTCACGCGTCTCCTGTTCTGCCTCTAGCTCACGCGTCTCCTGTTCTGCCTCTAGCTCACGCGTCTCCTGTTCTGCCTCTAGCTCACGCGTCTCCTGTTCTGCCTCTAGCTTACGCGTGTCCTGTTCTGCCTCTAGCCTACGCGTCTCCTGTTCTGCCTCTAGCTCACGCGTCTCCTGTTCTGCCTCTAGCTCACGCGTCTCCTGTTCTGCCTCTAGCTCACGCGTCTCCTGTTCTGCCTCTAGCTCACGCGTCTCCTGTTCTGCCTCTAACTTACGCGTCTCCTGTTCTGCCTCTAGCCTACGCGTCTCCTGTTCTGCCTCTAGCTCACGCGTCTCCTGTTCTGCCTCTAGCTCACGCGTCTCCTGTTCTGCCTCTAGCTCACGTGTCTCCTGTTCTGCCTCTAGCTCACGCGTCTCCTGTTCTGCCTCCATCTTACGCGTCTCCTGTTCTGCCTCTAGCTTACGCGTCTCCTGTTCTGCCTCTAGCTTACGCGTCTCCTGTTCTGCCTCTAGCTCACGTGTCTCCTGTTCTGCCTCTAGCTCACGCGTCTCCTGTTCTGCCTTTAGCTCACGTGTCTCCTGTTCTGCCTCTAGCTCACGTGTCTCCTGTTCTGCCTCTAGCTCACGCGTCTCCTGTTCTGCCTCTAGCTTACGCGTCTCCTGTTCTGCCTCTAGCTCACGCGTCTCCTGTTCTGCCTCTAGCTCACGCGTCTCCTGTTCTGCCTCTAGCTCACGTGTCTCCTGTTCTGCCTCTAGCTCACGCGTCTCCTGTTCTGCCTCTAGCTTACGCGTTTCCAGCTTGTCTAGCCTGATATGTGCCCGCTCTTCCGCCTCCATTTGGAGCCGTGTCAAGCGGACATCCATCCTGGCATCACTGTTGGACAGTGGGGAGAGTGGGTCAAAACGGGGCAATGTGGCTGGAACCTTAGCCTCGTCCTCAGACACCGACGGGCTTACAGGAGCAGCAGCCACATCCCCTACAGGATCAGCATACTCAGGTGGCGGTAACTCAAGCACTCGCTCGTTCAACAATATCTCTAACACTGTTTTCCTAACTTCTGCTTTCACTAAAACCCTTGATATGGGTACAGAAAAGTGGTCTGCCAAAGCATGTAGATCCACTCCACGGCAATTCTCAAAAACCTCCCACGTAGGGTTTTCCAAAAAGGCATCCAACTCAAAAGTAGCCATCTTAAACTAGCAACACGAGCCGACGAATACTGAAGACAAAACCAGTTAGTTACAGCTGCCAAGCTCAACACTGAACCAGACACTAACTAATTTGCATGAGTAGCATGGGTATCAATGAGAATGATCCCAGACGAGCCGCCGCATTGTGTTACGAACCCCGTGGCTTTAAACGTCTAGGGTGGATGGACAAGAGACCCGTAACATAATTCATGCAAATTAGAATCGTGACATGGAAACAGTGAGAACAAAAACTACACGACAACCATAAACTACCGTCAAACATAAAATGTTTATTTTTGAACACACGGTCAAGGTTTGGGAAAAAGGGCTGAGCAGGACCCAAGAAATGAAACAATAGTGTAAAACACCCCTAAACTGATCTTGCCTGCCTCAAGAACCACTAAGCTACTGCTAATCATACAAAAATTACAGTGGGTGGTCCGCTCAGGTCTAACTAGTGCTTTTAGACAGTTTTCTTCCTACGGGTAATGTATGCCCAAGGGCAACTTGCTTAAATTTCCCTTTTCCCAGAAACACACAACAAAGTTACCAAACAGAGTAACCAGCAAATGAGTGAGTACACAGGACACCACAGTATCCATTCTCACATACGGAAAATAGTCTCTAACAACAAACACAACTGACTGGCTTTTAAAACAATGGGAGGTGTAAGTTGGAAACCAGAAACAGGTGGTGCAATACAGAGGAATGTCCACTGATTGGTCCACCTCAGCAATCAGCAAAAAAACGGATGTCGGACAGGTAACACTCTCTACAGGTGAATGTGTTTTCTTCTTGTTGGTCCTCTCTCTCTCTCTCTCTAAAGGTGAATGTGTTTTCTTCTTGTTGGTCCTCTCTCTCTCTCTCTACAGGTGAATGTGTTTTCTTCTTGTTGGTCCTCTCTCTCTCTCTCTACAGGTGAATGTGTTTTCTTCTTGTTGGTCCTCTCTCTCTACAGGTGAATGTGTTTTCTTCTTGTTGGTCCTCTCTCTCTCTCTCTCTCTACAGGTGAATGTGTTTTCTTCTTGTTGGTCCTCTCTCTCTCTCTCTACAGGTGAATGTGTTTTCTTCTTGTTGGTCCTCTCTCTCTCTACAGGTGAATGTGTTTTCTTCTTGTTGGTCCTCTCTCTCTCTCTCTCTCTCTACAGGTGAATGTGTTTTCTTCTTGTTGGTCCTCTCTCTCTCTCTCTCTACAGGTGAATGTGTTTTCTTCTTGTTGGTCCTCTCTCTCTCTCTCTACAGGTGAATGTGTTTTCTTCTTGTTGGTCCTCTCTCTCTCTCTCTCTCTACAGGTGAATGTGTTTTCTTCTTGTTGGTCCTCTCTCTCTCTCTACAGGTGAATGTGTTTTCTTC
>NW_025534489.1:22500-72500 GCF_020615455.1 Coregonus clupeaformis | reverse complement strand
TCTACAGGTGAATGTGTTTTCTTCTTGTTGGTCCTCTCTCTCTCTCTCTACAGGTGAATGTGTTTTCTTCTTGTTGGTCCTCTCTCTCTCTCTCTACAGGTGAATGTGTTTTCCTCTTGTTGGTCCTCTCTCTCTCTCTCTCTCTACAGGTGAATGTGTTTTCTTCTTGTTGGTCCTCTCTCTCTCTACAGGTGAATGTGTTTTCTTCTTGTTGGTCCTCTCTCTCTCTCTCTTACAGGTGAATGTGTTTTCTTCTTGTTGGTCCTCTCTCTCTCTCTCTCTCTACAGGTGAATGTGTTTTCTTCTTGTTGGTCCTCTCTCTCTCTCTCTCTACAGGTGAATGTGTTTTCTTCTTGTTGGTCCTCTCTCTCTCTCTACAGGTGAATGTGTTTTCTTCTTGTTGGTCCTCTCTCTCTCTCTCTACAGGTGAATGTGTTGTCTTCTTGTTGGTCCTCTCTCTCTCTCTCTCTCTACAGGTGAATGTGTTTTCTTCTTGTTGGTCCTCTCTCTCTCTCTACAGGTGAACCAGGGAGAGTCAGCTTAGATGGAGTTTTCACATCTTATACATTTTAGTCATTTAGCATTATACCAGTCTATGATGTCATGCCCTGGTATATACAACCCAACAACAGCAAATGACTGTTTTTAGGATACGTGTTTGGGAATACAACATTTCCTGAAGCTGGGTTAACCATGACATTGGTTCTGTATTCTAACCCCAGCACCTTAACCATCGATCAACTAACTCCAGATAGCAGTGCTGTGTATTAATGTGCTGCTAGTTTACCCAGTGCATCAGATCTCCCTCTCTGCTCTGCAACACCTCCTCTCTGTCCCACATACGGTGCCTTTAGAAAAGATTCATAAGGTACCCTTGACTTATTCCACATTCTCATGTGTTATATCCTGACATTAAAAATGTATTACATGTATTTTTCTCTCTCACCAAACTACACACAATACCCCATAACGACAAAGTAAAAACATGTTTTTTTTTAAGTTTTGGCAAATGTATTGAAAATGAAATACAGAAATAGCTCATTTAAATAAGTATTCACACCCGTGAGTCAATACATTTTATAATCACCTCTGGCAGCGATAACAGCTTTGAGTCTTTCTGGGTAAGTCACTAAGAGCTTTTAAATTAACTCCACATGGCAGTTCATCAGATCTCCCTCTCTGCTCTACCACAACCTGCTTCCTGTCCCACATAGACTCCTCCTGTAGGGTTCATCTCAGGTCTCTGATGCTTTAGATGTTCTCATAAGGAGGCAGCATCCCTCTCTGTAAGATCACTGAGATGAGTTGATGAGAAGCCCCCTCTAATTCTTGAGGAGTGGTTTGTCTGTCTCTTTCTTTCTGTCTCCTTAACAGAGAGTCAACATGATCAGAATTCTTATCTCCATAACCATTGGTTACACAGCCTGGGCTGCAGGTATTCATATAATTGATTTCATCAACTACTAATATCCTCATTTGATTGGGTTTTATGTTTCAGGTGAATATGTTTATTTATCTGTTGTTTCAACTGTCTCCGTCTCTCTCTCTCTCTCTCTCTCTCTCTCTCTCTCTCTCTCTCTCTCTCTCTTTCTCTCTCTCTCTCTCTCTCTCTCTCTCTCTCTCTCTCTCTCTCTCTCTCTCTCTCTCTCTCTCTCTCTCTCTCTCTCTCTCTCTCTCTCTCTCTCTCTCTCTCTCTCTCTCTCTCTCTCTCTCTCTCTCTCTCTCTCTCTCCAGGTTCTTCTCTCGGTAACCAGGTTCACCAGAGTCCTGCAGCCCTGTACAAGAAACAGGGAGAGTCGCCTAAGATGGAGTGTTCACATAATGTATCAGGCTATAATGTCATCCTCTGGTACAAGCAATCCAACTACAGAGAATTTGTGCTTTTAGGATACCTGGTTGGGGAATATGGATATTCTGAGGCTGGATTTGATATAGAAGGAGATGCTAATGCAGGTGGTACCAGCACCTTAACCATCAATCAACTAACTCCAGATAGCAGTGCTGTGTATTACTGTGCCGCTAGTTTACACAGTGCATCAGATCTCCCTCTCAGCTCTACCAAAACCTCATCCCTGGTGTACTGTAGACTAATCACACCTGCATTAACATCACACTGTAACTGACTCTGATTCAATGCCAAAACACTCACCAGCTTGCCTAACAGGAAGGGAAGGTTCCCTCTGATATACAGGAGAACATGATACAGTGTGGTATGATATCATGTCTTTCCTGTAGGTGGAGTTACAGCTCAACAAAACCATGTGGACTCACTAGACACAGTACCACAGTAAACTTTGGTGTGTAGGAAGGAGGCTGAAAGCTCAAGATCCATGTCCTTTTGAATGTTCATCTTGAATCTTGTGGTATCGGCAGGTAGAACACGCTCTCCCCAGCTACAACACCATGCTGTGGTATCGGCAGGTAGAACACGCTCTCCCCAGCTACAACACCATGCTGTGATATTAGCAGGTAGAACACGCTCTCCCCAGCTACAACACCATACTGTGGTATCGGCAGGTAGAACACGCTCTCCCCAGCTACAACACCATACTGTGGTATCAGCAGGTAGAACACGCTCTCCCCAGCTACAACACCATGCTGTGGTATCAGCAGGTAGAACACGCTCTCCCCAGCTACAACACCATGCTGTGGTATCAGCAGGTAGAACACGCTCTCCCCAGCTACAACACCATGCTGTGGTATCAGCAGGTAGAACACGCTCTCCCCAGCTACAACACCATGCTGTGGTCCCTTGCTATGATTCAGTCTCACCACTGTACTGTACTGATGCCAATCAAACCACCGCTGCATAAGACCATTGTAAATGCCTGTACTGTAGTGTGGTGTGTGGCAGGGATGCGAATTGGGTCAATTCGAATTCATGTCACTCAATTCAGTAAGTGATTTTAATAAGAAAATATCATTTTCAATAAATAGCTTCTCCTTTAAAGTTCATTGTGAAATCATTTAAATTAAAATGCAATTTTCTAATAAAAACTTAATTGGAATTTCACACATATTCATCACACATCGAGGACACTATGAATACTATGTCATGCCCTATGGACTTACCAACGCGCCCTCAGTATTCCAGGCGTTCATGAATGACATTTTCAGGGACATGATTGATCGCTTTGTGATAGTGTACATTGATGACATCCTAATCTATTCTAACTCTCTGAGTGAACATGTGTCCCATGTACGACAGGTTCTGGATCGGCTCCTACACCACTCTCTGTTCGTGAAGGCAGAAAAGAGTGAATTCCATGTCACCACGATTTCTTTCCTTAGGGCCATACTCACTCCCGACGGGGTTAAACTGGATGAATCCAAGGTACAAGCGGTACAAGATTGGCCTCAACCCCAGACGGTGAAAGAGCTCCAGAGATTCTTGGGGTTTGCCAATTACTATAGACGGTTCGTGCGTAATTTCAGCACCACCGCCGCTCCTCTGTCGGCAATGACCAGCTACAAGGGTCGCGGTCTGAACTGGACGGAGGGGGCAGTGCGTGCGTTTGAAACGTTGAAGCAACGCTTTACCACCGCTCCTATTTTATGTCAGCCGGACCCTACCTTGCCGTTTATCGTGGAAGTGGACGCCTCGGAGGTTGGAGTGGGAGCCGTGTTATCACAACGCCAAGGTGAGCCGCCTAAATCACGACCCTGTGCTTTCTTTTCAAGGAAACTGAATTCGGCCGAGCAGAACTACGACCTGGGTAATCGTGAACTACTGGTGGTGAAGTTAGCACTGGAGGAGTGGAGACATTGGTTGGAGGGAGCAGAGCATCCGTTCCAAGTGCTCACAGACCACCGCAACCTGGAGTATCTTCACAGTGCTAAACAACTGAACTCCCGACAGGCAAGGTGGTCTTTATTCTTCAACCGGTTCCGATTCACTGTCTCTTATATCCCCGGGTCCAAGAATAGTAAGGCGGACGCGCTTTCCCGCCGGTTCGAGCACGCGGAAAGACCCGTGGAACCAGAACCTATTCTCCCCATGAGTTGCCGTGCTGGTCCGGTGAGGTGGGCTATTGATGACACTATTCATGAGAGCTTACAAGCGGAACCAGCCCCTCCAGAAACCCCGGTGTCTAAGGTGTTTGTACCAGCTCCACTTCGACCTCAACTGATGGAATGGTGCCACACGTCGCTGGGATCTGGTCATCCCGGAATCACTCGAACTACACGACTCATCAGCCGAAAATACTGGTGGGATTCCCTCACAGATGACGTCAGAGACTATGTCTTATCCTGTCCAGTATGTGCTCAGTCCAAGGTACCTCGTGCACTACCGGAGGGTAAGCTGATGCCATTGCCAACTCCTCAACGACCCTGGTCGCACATTGCTATGGACTTTGTTACCGACCTACCAGAATCAGAGGCCATACTGTAATTCTCGTGGTCATCGATCGTTTCTCCAAGATGTGCCGGTTAGTACCCATGACCTGTTTGCCTAACGCCACTCAGATGGCTGAGACTATGTTTACCCAGGTGTTCCGGCAGTTTGGTGTCCCGGAGGATATTGTTTCCGACCAGTTTGTAGCCCGGGTATGGAAGGCCTTCTGCGAACGCTTGGGCATCTCGGTTAGCCTAACCTCCGGATATCATCCCCAGGCCAATGGGCAGACAGAACGGCTCAACCAGGAAATTGGGAAATATCTACGGCAACAATGTTCGGTGGCAGCCGCAAGAGTGGAGCCGATTCCTTCCTTGGGTAGAGTATGCTCAGAACTCACTCATTCACACCTCCCTACGCCTAACGCCCTTCCAGTGTGTTCTAGGGTATCAACCACCCCTGTTCCCGTGGGATACCGCATCAGGGATGGTACCGGCTGTGGACGCAGTGGTTCCGTCGGAGTGCGCAGGTCTGGGAGACGGCCCATCAACATCTCAGTCAAGCCTCACAACAGCAAAAGACCTACGCCGACCGACGCCGGAGACCTACTCCCACTTATCAACCCGGGCAACGAGTGTGGCTGTCTACCCGAGACCTGCGGTTCCGACGGAGCTGCAAGAAGCTCCAACCCAGGTACATCGGTCCTTTCAAGGTACAGAGACGTATTAACCCTGTCACCTACCGTCTGTTACTCCCTCGACACTACAGGATAAACCCTACGTTCCACGTCTCCTATTGAAACCTGTCCACTATAGCCCGATGTACCCCCCAATCGCTCAACAACCTACTACACCACCTTTGGAGGATGAACAGGACACCACCTATACAGTCCACGAGATACTGGAGTCAAGACGGAGACGAGGGGGCATCGAATATCTCGTGGACTGGGAGGGATATGGACCTGAGGAACGGTCCTGGGTCCCTGCTAAGGACATACTGGATCCCGCTCTCAAGGCCACTTTCCACGCTGAACACCCAGATCATCCAGGACCCCGACCCAGAGGAATACCACCCGGTAGAGGTAGAAGGCCGTCAGGAGCCGGCCCTGGGGAGGGGGATACTGTAAGGGATCGGGGGTTGGCTGGGTCTAGGCAGAGTCTGACACTTCCCCGATCTACTGAGAGGGGGAGTCATCAGACTCGATCTGGTTCACCTGAGTTCTGAGCACACCTGTCAGTAATTAGTGTAGGATATAAGGTGTGCTCAGAAGTTCAGTCGGTGCGAGGTATTGTTCCTTTGTGACTTGCTAAGCGTTTTGTTCCGAGAGAGAGAGAGAGTTTGTTGTTTTTGATTACCCGTGTATCCGACCTGTGCCTTGTTGTTTGACTCCCCGAATTGCTTAATCCTCTACTTGTCTACCCCAGTGATTACCATCCTCTGATCCTGTGTCTGTGACCTCGACTACGACTAAGCCCGCTCCCTTGGTACCTCTGCCTGTCTCTGCCTGCCCCGGTTTTGACCACAGCCCGCCCGACCACAATTAAGCTATTCCCTTGTCTGTACTCTAATAAAGCATCGCTATTCTGCGATTGGATCTTGCCACTCTGTCCGAGTATTCATTACAACAGGGTGCTATTTGGGATGCACAATTTTGTATTTATGTTTCACATGGGAGGATCATTACTGTAACGCCAATATTTGGAGTGTGATGTCATATCCTGTTTTATATATTCTTCCCATGTGAGTTCAGAATGACTCAGTTCCTCTGATGCTGTTCTCGTTGACTGGGAGTCAAAATGTCCCAATTTCTCATCCCGTTCTCTGTCTTACTTATTTGCCTTACAGGTAATAAGCGTAATATACATTTTTGAATTCACCAATTATTTTGATGTCCAGTATGTCAATTTCTGTGTATGTGTCCAGCCATTGGGGTTTAGGCCTATGTGGATATATTTTCATCCATCACTTGAAGTAAATGTCTTCTCTCCACCTCTCTCCAGGTCTCTCTCTCAGCCTTGAGGTTTATCAGACTCCCTCTGAAGTCTTACTCAAACAGGGAGAGAATGTTCAGATCTTCTGCAACCATGACAGAACTAACTACAGAATGATGCAGTGGTTCCAGCAGTCACCAGGAGAAAAACAACTAAAACTTATAGCCTATTTATTATTTAAGTCTCAAACATCATACATTGAGGAACATCTAAACGTGAGTGGGGATTTGAGTCAGAACGACCCGAAGAATGCTTCTCTGAACATGTTCAACCTTAAAGGTCCCGATCACAATGCAGTTTATTTCTGTGCTGCAAGCGAAGGCCACAGTGTTGTAGATTCCCTCTCTGCACTACAAAACCCCTGTGTGACACAGTCTGTCACGCTGTAGTAAACTATTTAGCAGAACACCTCCCTCACACCTGTATTGAGGTCTAGATTTGATTTGATATACCGTAACCACAACTAGAATGAGTTGAACGGGCCTCCTCATTCAAGTCGATAATGCCATAACGGGTGGACTGGCAGCCATCCTTTCTAGAAATTCTATTTCTGTGACTGTGACAGCGTTCTGTAATTACATCACTGATGAGGTCACTTCCTGTCCCTCTTGCTCCTCTTCAGTCAGTTCAGATGAGATGTCAGTTAGCTGTTGATGTTCAGCTCAAGACTCAACATGATCAGACCCCTCTTACTCAGTTGGCTCTCAGGTAATAACAGTCATCTGATTTAGATATGATCACTTGTTTAGATGTGCAGTATGGGAATTATGTATCTTCATCTCTTATCTATGAAAATGAAAGATAATGTCTTCTCTCCATCTCTCCACTTCCTGTTCCTCCTCCTCTCCAGGCAGTAGAGATGGTTTGATGGTTGATTCAGATTAGTTGGTTGTTGATGATCATCAGTGATGATGTCACTTCCTGTTCCTCCTCCTCTCCAGTCAGTTGAGATGGTTTGATGGTTGATTCAGATTAGTTGGTTGTTGATGATCATCAGTGATGATGTCACTTCCTGTTCCTCCTCCTCTCCAGTCAGTAGAGATGGTTTGATGGTTGATTCAGATTAGTTGGTTGTTGATGATGATCATCAGTGATGATGTCACTTCCTGTTCCTCCTCCTCTCCAGTCAGTAGAGATGGTTTGATGGTTGATTCAGATTAGTTGGTTGTTGATGATCATCAGTGATGATGTCACTTCCTGTTCCTCCTCCTCTCCAGTCAGTTGAGATGGTTTGATGGTTGATTCAGATTAGTTGGTTGTTGATGATCATCACTGATGATGTCACTTCCTGTTCCTCCTCCTCTCCAGTCAGTAGAGATGGTTTGATGGTTGATCCAGATTAGTTGGTTGTTGATGATCATCACTGACAGTCAACATGTACAACCCTCTCATCATCTTCACACTATTTTGGCTGACAGGTAATAATCTAGGAAATTATCATTTGTTGTAGATTCATAATATGGTATGATGTATATTCATCCTTTATGTATAGCTATGCTAGTGAAAGTCTTCTCTCCATCTCTCCTCAGGTCTCTCTCTCAGTGGTCGGTCGGCGTAGGTCCCAATTAAGTGATCTTATCTATGAGAAGGCAATGGTAGCCCATGGTAAAATAATTTGGAACTCTAAGGAGGCATACATACATCAGGGATGTTATCCAAATGGTAGAGAGTAAAGAGGGATACGACATTGGTCGTGATTTAAAGATGATGAGGGTTTTTTGGTGGGCTATTAGATATAACTGGGTTAATCATGAACATAGAGGTTTTTATTCTTTGTTGCTAGACAGAAGACTTAGGTGACCTAAATATGGACTTGTCATGTCGAACAATCAGTCTTCAGGTCAAGCCCGGGAGAGCCTGGGTAGAACAGAGTTTGAACTAAACATAAGTGTTTTTACAAGATAAGAGATTGAAGATTGGATTACTAATTGATTCTGAACTGGATGAAAGTCGAATTTAGCTGCCGTAAAAGACAAAGGAAGTGGGAGGAGCAATAAAAAAGCAAAAGACAATCTCAAAAATGAAAGGCATGGCAATTGGATGATAAATTACCTAAGGGATGGTTTAGGAAGGTGGTAATATTGACACATGGGCAAATCATGTGTCAAAAAGGGGGAGTGATAGGATTAAATAATAAATATATACGAAGGAGAGGAAAAAATCTATCAAGTCCTATTAGATCCACCTGGGTGAATATCACACACTGCAAAAAGGTAAACCCAGTTACACCTGATGAACAAACATAGAGTTAGGAGAAAGAACCGATCACCATTAGGGCTCGGGGGTTGGCTCCATAACGAAGATTCCCTTACCTTGTCTGATCATCCCTGTGTGAGTTCAGTAGAAGGTGAAGCAATGGGTTGGCGTCTGACATGTTCTCAGGGTGAGGGTGGGGATTCACAGGTCTCCCGACGGTAGGTAGCTGTCTGATCGTGGGGGCCATATTCCTAGCACACTCAAACCCTCCTGATCAGCCAGAAGTAGTAGTTAACCTAACACAAGTTGATAAAATAATACCTGAGCACAGTCTACGAAGGCATAGGAGACAGCTAGACGTAGGGAAAGGGGAAGTACTAGGGACTTTAGGGAAGGACATCACCATATGTATGTCACCATGTACATCCTGGGACTATGTAGTTGCTCATACCGAGCGGGGGGGATATGTAAATCTCCATACACAGTTTAGGGACAGGTGTAGTATTGTGAAAGTAGGGAATTACCAGAAATGGCAGTGCGACCCATAGAAGGGTAGGTACTGTCTGAAAGTCTGAAGTACGCAAAAACAGGTTTATCCTCCATGCAAGCCACCTGGGAATGTGGTAAAAGAGTCTTGTAGTAACTTGAACTATCTGTATCCCCCGATAACAAAGTCATTCCAACCTAGGTTGCCTACGTTTGAAGTCTCAGGGGATTCTAATTGTTTTTCTAGGACTAGTAAGATAGGATACAGAGTAGGGCATCTTAGCTCCTGCTCCCACACAGAGAATATCACAACTAAAAGAGACCATGACTATTCTCTCCTCTTTGTTACAGCCAGAGGATTTTAGGAACCAAAACCAGGCCCGTGCTGACATCTGATGGTTGTGTGGTGATAACTGATTGTGAACTCACCTACATATGTAAACAATCAAACGTGTCAGAGACTGGTGAGTTGTCACGTAGAAAGTAGGACCTCCTCCCGGGATCCTTTGGTGAAAGGATCCTTTGATGGGATAGGAGTACCTCGAGGGGTTCCAGAACAATTCAAAGCTAGGAATCAGATCGCAGCTGAGTTTGAATCAAGTCTTTTTTAGTGGTAAACAATTAATAAAAACGTAGATTGGATGAATTATATTTACTATAACCAGCAAAGATTTAGAAACCACACTCGTGATGCGATAAAGGGATTAGCTGAGCAGACAGCGGCAACTAGCTTAATGACATGGCAGAATAGAATGGCTTTAGATATGCTTTTGGCTGAGCGGGGCAGAGTTTGTGTTCTGTTTGGATATATGTGCTGTATTTTCATCCTCAAACAACATAGCACCGGACGGGTCCGTGACAAAAGAGCTTCAGGGGAGTAACCACGCTGACGAACGAACTGGCTGAGAACTCTGGTATTGATAGCTCCCTAAACGGTTGGTTTGATAACATATTTGGAAAATGGAAAACTATTGTTGTAACTATTCTGGGTGAAGTTATAGCTTCTATGGGTATACTTGTTCTTTGTGGATGTTGTCTTATTTCCTGTGTCTGAGGTTTGGTGAGAAAGGAGATGGAGAAGGTGGTTTCCCAACAGATGGTGAGATACGGCCCAATCCTGGACTCCGACCTAAGGAATTAAGGATATGACCTACCAGGCTTGGTGGAGTGACACTAGAGGGTGTCTAAAGGGGGCCAAAATATACTTAGTTTGTGTTTTATGTTTTAATAATCTTATGTTTTGTGTTCTATTAATCCTGTGTTTTATGGTTTGAAGTTCTTTGATGACTGGTAACAATTTGCAAGTTGGGTGTAGATGGACTGAGGGTTTTTATTTTTTAGTATTATCATAGCATAATAAAAGTGTGATTATTTTTGTTTGTATTGTATTTTAATGAATGACACCCTGTGTTTTCTTATTTTTTTAATCACACCAAGTGGGTGTGATAAGGGGGATTGTGAGAGATTTATTATGGGTGGGATGACTAACTTAGAAAGAATGCATTCTTGACTGGGCTAATGTAGGTTGTGTCACCTGGCAAGCTGTGATTGATGTGAAGAGCTGTTTTAGGGGGTAAAATGAGATAAGGATTTGTGTCTCCAAATACTAGACAATAATGGTTCTTTGTGATCTGTGAACCATCCTTGGACGTAGGAATGGTGTCTAGGGGAGCTGGCTCTTCTCACCAAGACAGGTTGTTATGATAAGAACGTATGCCTGGAAACAGGGATGCGCTAAGAGGCGGGGAACAGCCAGTGCGTCAACGGATAGGCTGAGTAAGTCTAAACCACGCTCAAGTCTCTACTCTGATTGGCCAGCAGAGAGGAGGGAAACTCTCGCTGTCAGAGTATTTGAGGAAGAACATGTAAACAATGGATTTAGTTCTCTGTCTGCCCTGCGAGGTTTTTCAGTGAGCCCGTATACGAACCAACATACTTATCATACATACATTTTGCATATAATAAATTTAGCTTGGATTGAAGATCTCTTGATTCTTATTTCAATACCAGATTTGAATTACGCAATTTCTAACACTTCATAATTCATGAAGGTCATATTGACTGACTGATATTATCTCACAAAACAAAACCTATAAGTTATCCAAAGCCTGTGTTAACCTATCCCAAAACCCCATTATTTCCCCCCTTCATTTCTCCCATAGCAACGGCCAACGAACAAGAGGTAGAAAATGCTGACTCCTTTCAGTTTTTTAGGACTACAAGCTGGCGAGCTCTATAGGATAGAATATAATATCTAAAGAGCTGATGGTCTCATCATGTCCTGTAGGGGGACCTCTATCTTTAATAATGGGAACGTCTCTACAGTCTGAACCAGTCATTTGCATGATGTATTCAGATCATCAGTGTCCCTCCCACTTCACTGACATGTTCAATATGGTGAAACCTGCCGTGGTCTACTGATTGTCATCTATTCATCTATGTGACACTCCTCTTTTATTCTGTACATTGATACCAGACTCTTTCCAGCACTCTCACATATAACGTGATCAAACATGTTCACATTTCTCTTCACTGTTACTGTCTTAGTGCTTTGTGCTGCAGGTACAGTTTCATAATGTTTCATTTATTTAACCAGGAAAGTTAAGAACTAAATTCTTATTTACAATGACGGCCTTCTATAGTTATAGATATTGATGTTTCCAAGCATACGTTCACTTCACCTGAGTCTTGATGTATTCAGGTCTAACTGTATCTAACTCTATTGATTTCATTCTCACTGTATCCTTACAGGTCTTGTTGAAGGGAGTGAAGTCACTCAGACACCCACCATACTCTGGGGACTGAAAGACAGTGATGCTCAGATGAACTGCAGTCACACTAAGGGAGCTGCCTACTACCAGATGTACTGGTACAGACAGCGTCCAGGAGAGGGAATAAAGCAGGTAGCCCTCACTACTCCCAATTCCAAATCTGAGTATTCAGGGGATTTCAGTGAAGACAAATATCCAACTATTAAGACTGCAGCTGAGAGTGGATCTTTCACAGTGAAGAAGGTGGAGGCAGGAGACAGCGGCATGTACTTCTGTGCCGTGTATGAACACAGTGATACAGACGACAAGCACAGCTGCACAAAAACCCCAGAGTTTCAATAGGATGGAATATAATATGTAAAGAGATGGTCTCATCACGTACTGTAGGGGGACCTCTAACACTAGTTCTTCTAATGTCTGATGGTTTCATTGTCATGATCATGTAATCAGTCATGTTCACAGTGAGGTCCTATGAGCAAGCTTTACAGTACAGGCTTCCTGCCACTCCCCTCTAACACTCTCACTATCCACCACCCTAAAGGAAACAGGATACTACAACATCAGCCCCTCTCCTTTCACCTCAGAGCTTCATCCAGGAGACACTCATATCACTCCTCCACTGAGGCTTCCTCATCATCATCGTCTTCCTCAGCATCTTCATCATCATCATCTTCTCCTTCATCATCATGTTCAGAGTTCTGATTCACCTGGCAGCTCTACCACTCTGGGTGACAGGTATTAAATCACTTACGATGGGAAGCCTAACAAATCTACGAATGTCATCAAACTGAATAAAATATCCTCTCTCTCACTCCTTCTCTCCCTCTCTCCTCTCTCTCTCTCTCCCTCTCCTCTCTCTCTCTCTCCCTCTCCTCTCTCTCTCCACAGGAGAGTTGTTTAGTAGCATGGTTAATCAGAGCCCTGTTGCACTAATAGAAGGACCTGGAAGAAACGTTCAACTCACCTGCAGACATACTATTCCTGACTACCTAATGATACTGTGGTACCAACAGTCAGCAGGAGACACAGCTATGAAACTCATTGGTTATGTAAATGTCCAGTCAATAACCTTGGAGTCACCACTTGAAAAGCACTTCAATGTGAGTGGAGATGGTAGGAAAGAGGCTCATCTTCATCTCCTGAGTCTGAGAGGACCTGAAGACAGTGCAGTTTATTACTGTGCAGCCAGCCAACACAGTGATGTAGAGTACCTTCTCTCCTCTACATAAACCCTATCTGATAGTAGTATTAGCACACTGCTCAGAACACCTGCATCTGAGGTGTGACTTTGATTCAGTGCCAATGAATAAACACAGATGGATTATGACATAAGCAAGGTGATATCTGTCCTAGTACAGTACACTGGTATTACAGTTTAGTGTCAACACTCATTAACATCAATTATGCAATGTTACAATGTCATATTCCATTACTCCTCCCCTGCATAGATGTGATTCACATGACTACTCCCCCCCCCTCTTCCCCACCTCCCACATCTCTCTCTCCCCCCTTTCTCTCGCTCTCTCCCCCACCCTCCGTCTCTCTCTCTCTCCCCTCTTTCTCTCTCCCCAGCCCCCCTCTCTCTTTGACTTTGTGCCAATCAAATCAAATTGAATTTGTCACATGCACCGAATACAACAGGTGTAGACCTTACAGTGAAATGCTTACCTACAGGCCCTTAACCAACATTGCAGTTCAAGAAATAGAGTCAAGAAAACAATTAAACAAAAGTAAAAAATTAAATAAAAGTAACACAATAAAATAACAATAACGAGGCCATATACAGGGGGTACCGGTACCGAGTCAATGTGCGGGGGTACAGGTTAGTCAAGGTAATTTGTACATGTAGCAGGGGTAAAGTGATTATGCATAGATAATAAACAGCAAGGGTCAATGTAAATACTCTGGGTGGCCATTTGATTAATTGTTCACCAGTCTTATGGCTTGGGGGTAGAAGTTGTTAAGGAGCCTTTTGGTCCTAGACTTGGCGCTCCGGTACCGCTTGCCGTGCGGTAGAAGAGAGAACAGTCTATGACTAGGGTGACTGGAGTCTTTGACCATTTTGTGGGCCTTCCTCTGACACCGCCTGGTATAGAGGTCCTGGATGGCAGGAAGCTTGGCCCCAGTGATGTACTGGGCCGTACGCACTACCCTCTGTAGCGCCTTACGGTTGGTTGCCAGAAGACAGTGCAGTTTATTACTGTTCTGACCTGAAGACAGTGCAGTGTATTACTGTTCTGACCTGAAGTCAACACAGTGATGTAGATACCCTTCTCTCTTCTACAAAAACCCCTTCTGATCCGTTACTCCCGCCCTACCGTACCTCCCCTGGGAGGCCTGGCTCACCCTACCGTACCTCCCCTAGGAGGCCTGGCCCTCCCTACCGTACCTCCCCTAGGAGGCCTGGCTCGCCCTACCGTACCTCCCCTGGGAGGCCTGGCCCTCCCTACCGTACCTCCCCTAGGAGGCCTGGCTCGCCCTACCGTACCTCCCCTGGGAGGCCTGGCCCTCCCTACCGTACCTCCCTAGGAGGCCTGGCTCACCCTACCGTACCTCCCCTAGGAGGCCTGGCCCTCCCTACCGTACCTCCCCTAGGAGGCCTGGCTCGCCCTACCGTACCTTCCCTAGGAGGCCTGGCTCACCCTACCGTACCTCCCCTAGGAGGCCTGGCTCGCCCTACCGTACCTCCCCTAGGAGGCCTGGCTCGCCCTACCGTACCTCCCCTAGGAGGCCTGGCTCGCCCTACCGTATCTCCCCTAGGAGGCCTGGCTCGCCCTACCGTACCTCCCCTGGGAGGCCTGGCTCACCCTACCGTACCTCCCCTAGGGGGCCTGGCTCGCCCTACCGTACCTCCCCTAGGAGGCCTGGCTCGCCCTACCGTACCTCCCCTAGGAGGCCTGGCTCACCCTACCGTAACTCCCCTAGGAGGCCTGGCTCGCCCTACCGTACCTCCCCTAGGAGGCCTGGCTCACCCTACCGTACCTCCTTGCCCGTCCAAATAAAATATTGAAATATTGATACAGTGGTCCTCTGTAGCTCAATTGGTAGAGCAAGGCGCTTGTAACGCCTGGGTAGTGGGTTCGATCCCAGGGACCACCCATGCGTAAAAAAATGTATGCACGCATGACTGTAAGTCGCTTTAAATAAAATCGTCTGCTAAATGGCATATTATTATTGATAATTATTTGACCAAGAAGCACACTAACAGAAAGATGCATCAATCTCAGATAAAGCATCTTATCGAGCGAAACAGCGCCCCTCTGTCTTTGTATGTGTAGACCATGTATCTGATGCTGTCTGGACAAAAGGAGTATGGCATGTCATAACAGACAGCATCAGATACAAGGGCAACATACTGTATTTAGGGTGTGAGCATGGGTGCATTAGTGTGTGTGTATGTGTGTATGTGAAGAGTGTCAGGGTCAGTGTGTGGCTGAGTGGTAGAGACAGGAGGATGGCTGAGTGGTGGAGACCTGAGGATGGCTGAGTGGTAGAGACCTGAGGATGGCTGAGTGGTAGAGACCTGAGGATGGCTGAGTGGTAGAGACCTGAGGATGGCTGAGTGGTAGAGACCTGAGGATGGCTGAGTGGTAGAGACCTGAGGATGGCTGAGTGGTAGAGACCAGAAGATGGCTGAGTGGTAGAGACCAGAGGATGGCTGAGATGTGGAGACCTGAGGATGGCTGAGTGGTAGAGACCAGAGGATGGCTGAGTGGTAGAGACTTGAAGATGGCTGAGTTGTAGAGACTTGAAGATGGCTGAGTGGTGGAGACCCGAGAATGGCTGAGTGGTAGAGACCTGAGGACGGCTGAGTGGTAGAGACCTGAGGGTGGCTGAGTGGTAGAGACTTGAAGATGGCTGAGTGGTAGAGACTTGAAGATGGCTGAGTGGTGGAGACCCGAGGATGGCTGAGTGGTAGAGACCTGAGGATGGCTGAGTGGTAGAGACCCGAGGATGGCTGAGTGGTAGAGACCTGAGGATGGCTGAGTGGTAGAGACCTGAGGATGGCTGAGTGGTAGACCTGAGGATGGCTGAGTGGTAGAGACCTGAGGATGGCTGAGTGGTAGAGACCTGAGGATGGCTGAGTGGTAGAGACCTGAAGATGGCTGAGTGGTGGAGACCCGAGAACGGCTGAGTGGTAGAGACCTGAGGATGGCTGAGTGGTAGAGACCTTAGGATGGCTGAGTGCATTCGGAAAGTATTCAGACCCCTTGACTTTTTCAACATTTTGTTACATCTCAGACTTATTCTAAAATGGATTATTAAACAGATATACCTTATTCAGACCCTTTGCTATGAGACTCGAAATCTAGGGGCGTAACGATCCATCTACTACATCGATGTATCGATTTATATTCCGTTGATCCAACTACATAGATCTGTGCTCGGCGAGTTGGCCTTTTGGACAACATACATCAATCTAACATTGTTTTAAAATGTAATAAATCGATTGTATCGATACTAGGAAATAACCCATTGGATTTAAGCACGTCAGACTTTATATGGATGTTTTTTCTTAGCACTTTTAATGATAAAGGCTTTAAACATTACTCGATTCAGTCTGCCTATCCATGACGTCATCGCCGGCGCCAGCAGCAGCGCAAAGGCGCAAAGACAACAAAACATAGCATGGCGGACGACAGAGGAGAAGCCGACGAGCGAGAAATTATCAAGCCACCATTGCGGTCCTTCCAAGAAACAGGAATCTAGGAAACTTCACCTGCACTGTCCAGTATCCAGGTATTTATTTCAGTCACACTGGTAGAATTTTTGGCTAAAAGGTTACTGAATCGATTTCAAGACACTGAATCGTTTCGGATCGTATCGTTCTAAATGAACCAATATCGTCCTTGAATCGTATCGACAACCACGAATCGTGATACAAATCGAATCGTTGTTAAAACGAATCGTTACACCCCTAATAAGGTCCCAAAGTTGACAGTGCATGTCAGAGCAAAAACCAAGCCATGAGGTCGAAGGATTTGACCGTAGAGCGTCGAGACAGGATTGTGTCGAGGCACAAAAAAATTATAAATATCTGCAGCATTGAAGGTCCCCAAGAAAACAGTGGCCTCCATCATTCTTAAATGGAAGAAGTTTGGAACAACCAAGACTCTTCCTAGAGCTGGAAACCCGGCCAAACTGAGCAATCGGGGAAACAAGATTCTCTGGTCTGATGAAACCAATATTGAACTCTTTGGCCTGAATGCCAGAGTCACATCTGGAGGAAACCTGGCACCATCCCTTCGGTGAAGCATGGTGGTGGCAACATCATGATGTGGGGATGTTTTTCAGCGGCAGGGACTGGGAGACTAGTCAGGATCGAGGGAAAGATGAACAGAGCAAAGTTCAGAGAGATCCTTGATGAAAACCTGCTCCAGAGCGCTCAGGACCTCTGACTGGGGCGAAGGTTCACCTTCCATCAGGACAACGACCCTAAGCACACAGTAAAGACAATGCAGCAGTGGCTTCGGGACAAGTCTCTGAATGTCCTTGAGGGCCAAGCCAGAGCCGGGAATTGAACCCGATCGAACATCTCTGGAGAGACCTGAAAATAGCTGTGCAGCGACGCTCCCCTTCCAACCTGACAGAGCTTGAAAGGATCTGCAGAGAAGAATGGGAGAAACTCCCCAAATACAGGTGTGCCAAGCTTGTAGCATCATACCCAAGAAGACTTGAGACTGTAATCGCTGCCAAAGGTGCTTCAATAATGTACTGAGTAAAGGGTCTGAATACTTACGCAAATGTGATATTTCAGTTTTTTTCAAAAAATTCTAAAAACCTGTTTTTGCTTTGTCATTATGGATTATTGTGTGTAGATTGATGAGGGGAAAAAACTACTTATTCAATTTTAAAATTAGGCTGTAACGTAACAAAATGTGGAAAAAGTCAAGGGATCTGAATACTTTCCGAATACAGTACTTCCATTTATTGTTCAACTGGTACCCTTCAGACAAGTCTTGTGAGGCCTGTGGGCATCCTAGAGCAAAACCAATAGGCTGTACCGACTTCAGTCGAGTCCAAAGACGCTTGTGGGTCTCATCTTTCCATACAGGGCTCATAATAGTTTCTAACCGTTTGGAAGCTATAGATGATTTTATGAGAAGGCCAATTTTCAGGATGTCTCATGGTCTGACAAACACCGGTCTAGCTCTGTCACCTTTCACCCCAGATGTGGAAGTGCAACATCGGCGGAGGCGGTGGATTGAAACGCATCCAATGCAAAGATACCTCTAGCTTAAATTGACAGATTTTTATTGGGATTTCTTTATTCTGCTTATTAGATTTCCGCGGGGTGTGATTACTGCAGAATCTATAACGCAGATCAAATCTAAAGACTAAAAAAGACAAATACTTTCAATTATGTAGTTACCGGTACGTTCCACAATACACCTTTAAGCTGAACAGGAGACCTGTAAGTGAACAAGGTATCTGCTTGAATATCAACATAAGTTCTGACGTCAAAGTGATGTCATTTCCTTCCCCTCCGGCAGCTCAGTTCAGCTCACCGTCTCTATTGACTTATTTCCTCTCACCCCTATGGACTCTGGTCTAAAGTAGTGCACTATAAAGGGAATAGGGTGCCATTTGGGATGCAGTATACATTTGACACTCCCACTAGCTGACAACACATCTCTGACTATCTGAAAACCCTTTCTCCTTGTCCATGTGACACTTCTCTCCAGAACCATCAACATGATCACGCTCCTCATACAAGTAGCAACTCTACTACTATGGGTGACAGGTATTTAGTCCCTCATGAAATATATATTTACTTCTGAAGTATATTGCTACTGTATATTTCATATTGTCTTTTTTCATCCACAGGGCTGTCACAAACAGACAAAGTTCACCAGACTCCTACTGAAATACTAAAAAGACCTGAAGATAAAGTTCAGCTCAGCTGCAGCCACAATGTTTCAAACTACGATATGATACTGTGGTACAAACAGTCAGCCCAAAACACTGCTCTGAAACTCATTGGGTATGTGAGATACACCAGTCCAATGGTGGAAGATTCCTTTAAAGAGCGGTTTAATATGAGTGGAGATGCTGCAACTGGGAATACGGTGTATCTACATATTCCCAAACTGAGAGAAGCTGAAGACAGTGCAGTGTATTTCTGTGCTGCTAGTTATGCACAGTGTTTCACTATACCCTCTCTCCTCTACAAAAACCCTCTCTGATCCTCTCATATAATACTGACTACAGCTCTATCCACCTGCACCTGTCTTCAACCACTTCAACAACACTTTGCTAAGAACCGTTTGATATCAAACAGATGGTAATGATACTGTTATAAGTGGCTAGTTTAGGTGCAGTTCCTCAGTTCTCCAGCAGGAGGAGGTGTTTCTCCACACATATTTAGAAGCATCTGTATAGTGTCACTCTATGGGCCCTGGTCAAAGGTAGTGCCCAATATAGGGAATAGGGTGTCACTTGGGATGTAAACGCTTTCTAAATGTGTGTCTCCCCTAGGGGGCCTGGCTCGCCCTACCGTACCTCCCCTAGGAGGCCTGGCTCACCCTACCGTACCTCCCCTAGGAGGCCAGGCTCACCCTACCGTAACTCCCCTAGGAGGCCTGGCTCACCCTACCGTAACTCCTTGCCCGTCCAAATAAAATATTGAAATATTGATACAGTGGTCCTCTGTAGCTCAATTGGTAAAGCATGGCGCTTCTAACAACTGGGTAGTGGGTTCGATCCCCGGGACCACCCATACGTAAAAAAAATTATGCACGCATGACTGTAAGTCGCTTTAAATGAAATAGTCTGCTAAATGGCATATTATTATTGATAATTATTTGACCAAGAAGCACACTAACAGAAAGACGCATCCATCTCAGATAAAGCATCTTATCGAGCGAAACAGCGCCCCTCTGTCTTTGTATGTGTAGACCATGTATCTGATGCTGTCTGGACAAAAGGAGTATGGCATGTCATACCAGACAGCATCAGATACAAGGGCTACATACTGTATTTAGTGTGTGAGAATGGGTGCATTAGTGTATGTGTATTTGTGTATGTGAAGAGTGTCAGGGTCAGTGTGTGGCTGAGTGGTAGAGACCTGAGGATGGCTGAGTGGTAGAGACCAGAGGATGGCTGAGTGGTAGAGACCTGAGGATGGCTGAGTAGTAGAGACCTGGGGATGGCTGAGTGGTAGAGACCTGAAGATGGCTGAGTAGTAGAGACCTGGGGATGGCTGAGTGGTAGAGACCAGAGGATGGCTTAGTGGTAGAGACCTGAGGATGGCTGAGTGGTAGAGACATGAGGATGGCTGAGTGGTAGAGACCTGAGGATGGCTGAGTAGTAGAGACCTGAGGATGGCTGAGTAGTAGAGATCTGGGGATGGCTGAGTGGTAGAGACCTGGGGATGGCTGAGTGGTAGAGACCTGAGGATGGCTGAGTAGTAGAGACCTGGGGATGGCTGAGTGGTAGTGACCTGAAGATGGCTGAGTGGTAGAGACCTGAGGATGGCTGAGTGGTAGAGACCTGATGATGGCTGAGTGGTAGAGACCTGAGGATGGCTGAGTAGTAGAGACCTGGGGATGGCTGAGTGGTAGAGACCTGGGGATGGCTGAGTGGTAGAGACCTGAAGATGGCTGAGTGGTAGAGACCTGAAGATGGCTGAGTGGTAGAGACCTGAGGATGGCTGAGTGGTAGAGACCTGAGGATGGCTGAGTGGTAGAGACCTGAAAATGGCTGAGTGGTAGAGACCTGAGGATGGCTGAGTGGTAGAGACCTGAGGATGGCTGAGTAGTAGAGACCTGGGGATGGCTGAGTAGTAGAGACCTTGGGATGGCTGAGTGGTAGAGACCTGGGGATGGCTGAGTGGTAGAGACCTGAAAATGGCTGAGTGGTAAAGACCTGAGGATGGCTGAGTAGTAGAGACCTGAGGATGGCTGAGTAGTAGAGACCTGGGGATGGCTGAGTGGTAGAGACCTGGGGATGGCTGAGTGGTAGAGACCTGAGGATGGCTGAGTAGTAAAGACCTGGGGATGGCTGAGTGGTAGAGACCTGAAGATGGCTGAGTGGTAGAGACCTGAGGATGGCTGAGTGGTAGAGACCTGAGGATGGCTGAGTGGTAGAGACCTGAAAATGGCTGAGTGGTAGAGACCTGAGGATGGCTGAGTGTTAGAGACCTGAGGATGGCTGAGTAGCAAGAGACCTGGGGATGGCTGAGTAGTAGAGACCTTGGGATGGCTGAGTGGTAGAGACCTGGGGATGGCTGAGTGGTAGAGACCTGAGGATGGCTGAGTAGTAGAGACCTGGGGATGGCTGAGTGGTAGAGACCTGAAGATGGCTGAGTGGTAGAGACCTGAGGATGGCTGAGTGGTAGAGACCTGAGGATGGCTGAGTGGTAGAGACCTGAGGATGGCTGAGTAGTAGAGACCTGGGGATGGCTGAATGGTAGAGACCTGAGGATGGCTGAGTGGTATAGACCTGAGGATGGCTGAGTGGTAGAGACCTGAAAATGGCTGAGTGGTAGAGACCTGAGGATGGCTGGAGTGGTAGAGACCTGAGGATGGCTGAGTAGTAGAGATCTGGGGATGGCTGAGTGGTAGAGACCTGGGGATGGCTGAGTGGTAGAGACCTGAGGATGGCTGAGTAGTAGAGACCTGGGGGATGGCTGAGTGGTAGTGACCTGAAGATGGCTGAGTGGTAGAGACCTGAGGATGGCTGAGTGGTAGAGACCTGATGATGGCTGAGTGGTAGAGACCTGAGGATGGCTGAGTAGTAGAGACCTGGGGATGGCTGAGTGGTAGAGACCTGAAGATGGCTGAGTGGTAGAGACCTGAGGATGGCTGAGTGGTAGAGACCTGAGGATGGCTGAGTGGTAGAGACCTGAGGATGGCTGAGTAGTAAAGACCTGGGGATGGCTGAGTGGTAGAGACCTGAAGATGGCTGAGTGGTAGAGACCTGAGGATGGCTGAGTGGTAGAGACCTGAGGATGGCTGAGTGGTAGAGACCTGAAAATGGCTGAGTGGTAGAGACCTGAGGATGGCTGAGTGGTAGAGACCTGAGGATGGCTGAGTAGTAGAGACCTGGGGATGGCTGAGTGGTAAAGACCTGAAGATGGCTGAGTGGTAGAGACCTGAGGATGGCTGAGTGGTAGAGACCTGAGGATGGCTGAGTGGTAGAGACCTGAGGATGGCTGAGTAGTAGAGACCTGGGGATGGCTGAATGGTAGAGACCTGAGGATGGCTGAGTGGTATAGACCTGAGGATGGCTGAGTGGTAGAGACCTAAAAATGGCTGAGTGGTAGAGACCTGAGGATGGCTGAGTGGTAGAGACCTGAGGATGGCTGAGTAGTAGAGATCTGGGGATGGCTGAGTGGTAGAGACCTGGGGATGGCTGAGTGGTAGAGACCTGAGGATGGCTGAGTAGTAGAGACCTGGGGATGGCTGAGTGGTAGTGACCTGAAGATGGCTGAGTGGTAGAGACCTGAGGATGGCTGAGTGGTAGAGACCTGATGATGGCTGAGTGGTAGAGACCTGAGGATGGCTGAGTAGTAGAGACCTGGGGATGGCTGAGTGGTAGAGACCTGAAGATGGCTGAGTGGTAGAGACCTGAGGATGGCTGAGTGGTAGAGACCTGAGGATGGCTGAGTGGTAGAGACCTGAGGATGGCTGAGTAGTAAAGAAATGGGGATGGCTGAGTGGTAGAGACCTGAAGATGGCTGAGTGGTAGAGACCTGAGGATGGCTGAGTGGTAGAGACCTGAGGATGGCTGAGTGGTAGAGACCTGAAAATGGCTGAGTGGTAGAGACCTGAGGATGGCTGAGTGGTAGAGACCTGAGGATGGCTGAGTAGTAGAGACCTGGGGATGGCTGAGTAGTAGAGACCTTGGGATGGCTGAGTGGTAGAGACCTGGGGATGGCTGAGTGGTAGAGACCTGAAAATGGCTGAGTGGTAAAGACCTGAGGATGGCTGAGTAGTAGAGACCTGAGGATGGCTGGAGTAGTAGAGACCTGGGGATGGCTGAGTGGTAGAGACCTGGGGATGGCTGAGTGGTAGAGACCTGAGGATGGCTGAGTAGTAAAGACCTGGGGATGGCTGAGTGGTAGAGACCTGAAGATGGCTGAGTGGTAGAGACCTGAGGATGGCTGAGTGGTAGAGACCTGAGGATGGCTGAGTGGTAGAGACCTGAAAATGGCTGAGTGGTAGAGACCTGAGGATGGCTGAGTGTTAGAGACCTGAGGATGGCTGAGTAGCAGAGACCTGGGGATGGCTGAGTAGTAGAGACCTTGGGATGGCTGAGTGGTAGAGACCTGGGGATGGCTGAGTGGTAGAGACCTGAGGATGGCTGAGTAGTAGAGACCTGGGGATGGCTGAGTGGTAGAGACCTGAAGATGGCTGAGTGGTAGAGAGCCTGAGGATGGCTGAGTGGTAGAGACCTGAGGATGGCTGAGTGGTAGAGACCTGAGGATGGCTGAGTAGTAGAGACCTGGGGATGGCTGAATGGTAGAGACCTGAGGATGGCTGAGTGGTATAGACCTGAGGATGGCTGAGTGGTAGAGACCTGAAAATGGCTGAGTGGTAGAGACCTGAGGATGGCTGAGTGGTAGAGACCTGAGGATGGCTGAGTAGTAGAGACCTGGGGATGGCTGAGTGGTATAGACCTGGGGATGGCTTAGTGGTAGAGACCTGAGGATGGCTGAGTAGTAGAGACCTGGGGATGGCTGAGTGGTAGAGACCTGAAGATGGCTGAGTGGTAGAGACCTGAGGATGGCTGAGTGGTAGAGACCTGAGGATGGCTGAGTGGTAGGGACCTGAGGATGGCTGAGTGGTAGAGACCTGAGGATGGCTGAGTGGTAGAGACCTGAGGATGGCTGAGTGCATTCAGAAAGTATTCAGACCCCTTGACTTTTTCAACATTTTGTTACATCTCAGCCTTACTCTGAAATGGACTATAAAATAGATATACCTTATTCAGACCCTTTGCTATTAGACTCCAAATTGAGCTCAGGTGCATCCTGTTCCATTAATCATCATGGAGATGTTTCTACAACTTGATTGGAGTCCACCTGTGGTAAATTCAATTGATTGGACACGATTTGGAAAGGCACAGTACAACTCTATGGTACTACTAGTACTACTAATCCATGGTACATACTGTAGGACAACTCTATGGTACTACTAGTACTACTAATCCATGGTACATACTGTAGGACAACTCTATGGTACTACTAGTACTACTAATCCATGGTACATACTGTAGGACAACTCTATGGTACTACTAGTACTACTAATCCATGGTACATACTGTAGGACAACTCTATGGTACTACTAGTAATACTAATCCATGGTACATACTGTAGGACAACTCTATGGTACTACTAGTACTACTAATCCATGGTACATACTGTAGGACAACTCTATGGTACTACTAGTACTACTAATCCATGGTACATACTGTAGGACAACTCTATGGTACTACTAGTACTACTAATCCATGGTACATACTGTAGGACAACTCTATGGTACTACTAGTACTACTAATCCATGGTACATACTGTAGGACAACTCTATGGTACTACTAGTACTACTAATCCATGGTACATACTGTAGGACAACTCTATGGTACTACTAGTACTACTAATCCATGGTACATACTGTAGACTCATGGGCGGCGCACAATTGGCCCAGCGTCGTCCAGGGTAGGGGAGGGAATGGCCGGCAGGGATGTAGCTCAGTTGATAGAGCATGGCGTTTGCAACGCCAGGGTTGTGGGTTTGATTCCCACGGGGGGCCAGTATAAAAAAAAGATTTATTCACTAACTGTAAGTCGCTCTGGATAAGAGCGTCTGCTAAATGACTAAAATGTAAATGTAAAATGTAGGACAACTCTATGGTACTACTAGTACTACTAATCCATGGTACATACTGTAGGACAATTATATGGTACTACTAGTAATACTAATCCATGGTACACACTGTAGGACAACTCTATGGTACTACTAGTACTACTAATCCATGGTACATACTGTAGGACAACTCTATGGTACTACTAGTACTACTAATCCATGGTACATACTGTAGGACAACTCTATGGTACTACTAGTACTACTAATCCATGGTACATACTGTAGGACAACTCTATGGTACTACTAGTACTACTAATCCATGGTACATACTGTAGGACAACTCTATGGTACTACTAGTAATACTAATCCATGGTACATACTGTAGGACAACTCTATGGTACTACTAGTACTACTAATCCATGGTACATACTGTAGGACAACTCTATGGTACTACTAGTACTACTAATCCATGGTACATACTGTAGGACAACTCTATGGTACTACTAGTACTACTAATCCATGGTACATACTGTAGGACAACTCTATGGTACTACTAGTACTACTAATCCATGGTACATACTGTAGGACAACTCTATGGTACTACTAGTACTACTAATCCATGGTACATACTGTAGGACAACTCTATGGTACTACTAGTACTACTAATCCATGGTACATACTGTAGACTCATGGGCGGCGCACAATTGGCCCAGCGTCGTCCAGGGTAGGGGGAGGGGAATGGCCGGCAGGGATGTAGCTCAGTTGATAGAGCATGGCGTTTGCAACGCCAGGGTTGTGGGTTTGATTCCCACGGGGGGCCAGTATAAAAAAAGATTTATTCACTAACTGTAAGTCGCTCTGGATAAGAGCGTCTGCTAAATGACTAAAATGTAAATGTAAAATGTAGGACAACTCTATGGTACTACTAGTACTACTAATCCATGGTACATACTGTAGGACAATTATATGGTACTACTAGTAATACTAATCCATGGTACACACTGTAGGACAACTCTATGGTACTACTAGTACTACTAATCCATGGTACATACTGTAGGATAACTCTATGGTACTACTAGTACTACTAATCCATGGAACATACTGTAGGACAACTCTATGGTACTACTAGTACTACTAATCCATGGTATATACTGTAGGATAACTCTATGGTACTACTAGTAATACTAATCCATGGTACATACTGTAGGACAACTCTATGGTACTACTAATCCATGGTACATACTGTAGGACAACTCTATGATACTACTAGTACTACTAATCAATGGTACATACTGTAGGACAACTCTATGGTACTACTAATCCATGGTACATACTGTAGGACAACTCTATGGTACTACTAGTACTACTAATCCATGGTACATACTGTAGGACAACTCTATAATACTACTAGTACTACTAATCAATGGTACATTCTGTAGGACAACTCTATGGTACTACTAGTACTACTAATCCATGGTACCTACTGTAGGACAACTCTATGGTACTACTAGTAATACTAATCCATGGTACATACTGTAGGACAACTCTATGGTACTACTAGTACTACTAATCCATGGTACATACTGTAGGACAATTCTATGGTACTACTAGTACTACTAATCCATGGTACATACTGTAGGACAACTCTATGGTACTACTAGTACTACTAATCCATGGTACATACTGTAGGACAACTCTATGGTACCACTAGTACTACTTATCCATGGTACATACTGTAGGACAACTCTATGGTACTACTAGTACTACTAATCCATGGTACATACTGTAGGACAACTCTATTGTACTACTAGTAGTACTTATCCATGGTACATACTGTAGGACAACTCTATGGTACTGCTAGTACTACTAATCCATGGTACATACTGTAGGACAACTCTATGGTACTACTAGTAATACTAATCCATGGTACATACTGTAGGACAACTCTATGGTACTACTAGTACTACTAATCCATGGTACATACTGTAGGACAACTCTATGGTACTACTAGTTGTACTAAACCCCCAGTGTTGATATAATATAACAAGTACAGCTGCACTAAACCCCCAGAGTTGATATAATATAACAAGTACAGCTGCACTAAACCCCCAGTGTTGATATAATATAACAAGTACAGCTGCACTAAACCCCCAGTGTTGATATAATATAACAAGTACAGCTGCACTAAACCCCCAGAGTTGATATAATATAACAAGTACAGCTGCACTAAACCTTTGTGTTGATATAATATAACAAGTACAGCTGCACTAAACCCCCAGTGTTGATATAATATAACAAGTACAGCTGCACTAAACCCCCAGAATTGATATAATATAACAAGTACAGCTGCACTAAACCCCCAGTGTTGATATAATATAACAAGTACAGCTGCACTAAACCCCCAGAGTTGATATAATATAACAAGTACAGCTGCACTAAACCCCCAGTGTTGATATAATATAACAAGTACAGCTGCACTAAACCCCAGTGTTGATATAATATAACAAGTACAGCTGCACTAAACCCCCAGTGTTGATATAATATAACAAGTACAGCTGCACTAAACCCCCAGTGTTGATATAATATAACAAGTACAGCTGCACTAAACCTTTGTGTTGATATAATATAACAAGTACAGCTGCACTAAACCCCCAGTGTTGATATAATATAACAAAAACCAAGTTTTATCGTTCGGAACCAATAAAACGAGCACCTTCCCTATGAAGAGAAATGGTTGCTACCTGGAGCAAAACAATACATCAACCTTGCGTTTTCATTTGAGCTGGTAAGCAAAAAGCTAACTAAGCTAACTAGCTTTTTGGTGGACTGTAGAAGACTAGTTATCGTGGTCAGCGTGGTGACGTGAAGATATTGTGACTAATGTGGTAGTTCCATTTCTCTGAAAGTTAGCGATTCTTTAGCAACAGACTTATTTTGAGCACATTGTCATGAAGTCAGCCGAGGCTGCCCCTCCTCCTTGCTCGGGCAGGTTTCGGCGTTCGTCGTCACCGGCTTACTGGCCACTACCGCTCCATTTATCATCACTCCATTTGTCTTGTCTTGTCGTGTCTTGTCAATCACACACACCTGGTACTCATTCCCTCATTAGTCTAGTGTTGTCTTTGTCCTTTGAGAGTGATTGTTCATTGTGAGAGTGGGTAGCTCGGTTGAGCTACTCTTTCCTTGTATGTAGCCAAGGTGGATTTTTCCCTTGTGCTAGTTTCGTTTTTGACACTTGCTGTGCTTTATTCATGTACACTGAATAAACTCTGGATTTCGGTGTTTTACCTCCTGCGCCATTCAAACCTCATCACACACATAAAGGCTTCATAATTCCTAAAGGTCATGTTAACTGACTGATATTATCTCACAGAACAAAACGTATAAGTTCTCCAAAGCCTGTGTTAACCTATCCCAAAACCCCATTATTTCCCCCCTTCATTTCTCCCATAGCAACGGCCAACGAACCAGAGGTAGAAAATGCTGACTCCTTTCAGTTTTTTAGGACTACAAGCTGGCGAGCTCTATAGGATAGAATATAATATCTAAATAGCTGATGGTCTCATCATGTCCTGTAGGGGGACCTCTATCTTTAATAATGTGAACGTCTCTACAGTCTGAACCAGTCATTTGCATGATGTATTCAGATCATCAGTGTCCCTCCCACTTCACTGACATGTTCAATATGGTGAAACCTGCCGTGGTCTACTGATTGTCATCTATTCATCTATGTGACACTCCTCTTTTATTCTCTACATTGATACCAGACTCTTTCCAGCACTCTCACATATAACGTGATCAAACATGTTCACATTTCTCTTCACTGTTACTGTCTTAGTGCTCTGTGTTGCAGGTACAGTTTCATAATGTTTCATTTATTTAACCAGGAAAGTTAAGAACAAAATACTTATTTACAATGACGGCCTTCTATAGTTATAGATATTGATGTTTCCAAGCATACGTTCACTTCACCTGAGTCTTGATGTGTTCAGGTCTAACTGTATCTAACTCTATTGATTTCATTCTCACTGTATCCTTACAGGTCTTGTTGAGGGGAGTGAAGTCACTCAGACACCCACCATACTCTGGAGACTGAAAGACAGTGATGCTCAGATGAACTGCAGTCACACTAAGGGACCTGCCTACTACCAGATGTACTGGTACAGACAGCGTCCAGGAGAGGGAATGAAGCAGGTAGTCTTCACAAGTAGTTATAGCAAACCAGACTATGGAGCCTTCGGTGAAGACAAATATCCAACTGTTAAGACTGCAGCTGAGAGTGGATCTTTCACAGTGAAGAAGGTGGAGGCAGGAGACAGCGGCATGTACTTCTGTGCCGTGTTTGAACACAGTGATACAGACGACAAGCACAGCTGCACAAAAACCCCAGAGTTGATATAATATAACAACTACAGCTGCACTAAACCCACAGTGTTGATATAATATAACAAGTACAGCTGCAATAAACCCCCAGTGTTGATATAATATAACAAGTACAGCTGCACTAAACCCCCAGCGTTGATATAATATAACAAGTACAGCTGCACTAAACCCCCAGTGTTGATATAATATAACAAGTACAGCTGCACTAAACCCCCAGTGTTGATATAATATAACAAGTACAGCTGCACTAAACCCCTGTGTTGATATAATATAACAAGTACAGCTGCACTAAACCCCCAGTGTTGATATAATATAACAAGTACAGCTGCACTAAACCCTCAGTGTTGATATAATATAACAAGTACAGCTGCACTAAACCCCCAGTGTTGATATAATATAACAAGTACAGCTGCACTAAACCCCCAGTGTTGATATAATATAACAAGTACAGCTGCACTAAACCCCCAGAGTTGATATAATATAACAAGTACAGCTGCACTAAACCCCCAGTGTTGATATAATATAACAAGTACAGCTGCACTAAACCCCCAGTGTTGATATAATATAACAAGTACAGCTGCACTAAACCCCCCAGTGTTGATATAATATAACAAGTACAGCTGCACTAAACCCCCAGTGTTGATATAATATAACAAGTACAGCTGCACTAAACCCCCAGTGTTGATATAATATAACAAGTACAGCTGCACTAAACCCCAGTGTTGATATAATACAACAAAACCCAGTTTTATCGTTCGGAACCAATAAAACGGGCACCTTCCCTCTGAAGAGAAATGGTTGATACCTGGAGCAAAACAATACATCAACCTTGCGTTTTCATTTGAGCTGGTAAGCAAAAAAGCTAACTAAGGTAACTAGCTTTTTGTTGGACTGTAGAAGACTAGTTTGCGTGGTCAGCGGGGTGACGTGAAGATATTGTGACTAATGTGGTAGTTCCATTTCTCTGAAAGTTAGCGATTCGTTAGCAACAGACTTATTTTGAGCACATTGTCACGAATTCAGCCGAGGCTGCCCCTCCTCCTTGCTCGGACAGGTTTCGGCGTTCGTCGTCAACGGCTTACTGGCCACTACCGCTCCATTTATCATCACTCCATTTGTCTTGTCTTGTCGTGTCTTGTCAATCACACACACCTGGTACTCATTCCCTCATTAGTCTAGTGTTGTCTTTGTCCTTTGAGAGTGATTGTTCATTGTGAGAGTGGGTAGCTCGGTTGAGCTACTCTTTCCTTGTATGTAGCCAAGGTGGATTTTTCCCTTGTGCTAGTTTCGTTTTGACGCTTGCTGCGCTTTATTCGTGTACACTGAATAAACTCTGGATTTCGGTGTTTTACCTCCTGCGCCATTCAAACCTCATCACACACATAAAGGCTTCATAATTCCTAAAGGTCATGTTAACTGACTGATATTATCTCACAGAACAAAACGTATAAGTTCTCCAAAGCCTGTGTTAACCTATCCCAAAACCCCATTATTTCCCCCCTTCATTTCTCCCATAGCATGGCCAGCGAACCAGAGGTAGAAAATGCTGACTCCTTTCAGTTTTTAGGACTACAAGCTGGCGAGCTCTATAGGATAGAATATAATATCTAAATAGCTGATGGTCTCATCATGTCCTGTAGGGGGACCTCTATCTTTAATAATGTGAACGTCTCTACAGTCTGAACCAGTCATTTTGCATGATGTATTCAGATCATCAGTGTCCCTCCCACTTCACTGACATGTTCAATATGGTGAAACCTGCCGTGGTCTACTGATTGTCATCTATTCATCTATGTGACACTCCTCTTTTATTCTCTACATTGATACCAGACTCTTTCCAGCACTCTCACATATAACGTGATCAAACATGTTCACATTTCTCTTCACTGTTACTGTCTTAGTGCTCTGTGTTGCAGGTACAGTTTCATAATGTTTCATTTATTTAACCAGGAAAGTTAAGAACAAAATACTTATTTACAATGACGGCCTTCTATAGTTATAGATATTGATGTTTCCAAGCATACGTTCACTTCACCTGAGTCTTGATGTGTTCAGGTCTAACTGTATCTAACTCTATTGATTTCATTCTCACTGTATCCTTACAGGTCTTGTTGAGGGGTGGAAGTCACTCAGACACCCACCATACTCTGGAGACTGAAAGACAGTATGCTCAGATGAACTGCAGTCACACTAAGGGACTAAGCTACTTCCAGATGTACTGGTACAGACAGCGTCCAGGAGAGGGAATGAAGCAGGTAGTCTTCACAAGTAGTTATAGCAAACCAGACTATGGAGCCTTCGGTGAAGACAAATATCCAACTGTTAAGACTGCAGCTGAGAGTGGATCTTTCACAGTGAAGAAGGTGGAGGCAGGAGACAGCGGCATGTACTTCTGTGCTGTGAGTGAACACAGTGATACAGACGACAAGTACAGCTGCACAAAAACCCCAGAGTTGATATAATATAACAACTACAGCTGCACTAAACCCACAGTGTTGATATAATATAACAAGTACAGCTGCAATAAACCCCCAGTGTTGATATAATATAACAAGTACAGCTGCACTAAACCCCAGCGTTGATATAATATAACAAGTACAGCTGCACTAAACCCCCAGTGTTGATATAATATATCAAGTACAGCTGCACTAAACCCCCAGTGTTGATATAATATAACAAGTACAGCTGCACTAAACCCCCAGTGTTGATATAATATAACATGTACAGCTGCACTAAAACCCCAGTGTTGATATAATATAACAAGTACAGCTGCACTAAACCCTCATGTTGATATAATATAACAAGTACAGCTGCACCTAAACCCCAGTGTTGATATAATATAACAAGTACAGCTGCACTAAACCCCCAGTGTTGATATAATATAACAAGTACAGCTGCACTAAACCCCAGAGTTGATATAATATAACAAGTACAGCTGCACTAAACCCCCAGTGTTGATATAATATAACAAGTACAGCTGCACTAAACCCCCAGTGTTGATATAATATAACAAGTACAGCTTCACTAAACCCCCAGTGTTGATATAATATAACAAGTACAGCTGCACTAAACCCCAGTGTTGATATAATATAACAAGTACAGCTGCACTAAACCCCCAGTGTTGATATAATATAACAAGTACAGCTGCACTAAACCCCCAGTGTTGATATAATACAACAAAAACCCAGTTTTATCGTTCGGAACCAATAAAACGAGCACCTTCCCTCTGAAGAGAAATGGTTGATACCTGGAGCAAAACAATACATCAACCTTGCGTTTTCATTTGAGCTGGTAAGCAAAAAGCTAACTAAGGTAACTAGCTTTTTGTTGGACTGTAGAAGACTAGTTTGCGTGGTCAGCGGGGTGACGTGAAGATATTGTGACTAATGTGGTAGTTCCATTTCTCTGAAAGTTAGCGATTCGTTAGCAACAGACTTATTTTGAGCACATTGTCACGAATTCAGCTCGAGGCTGCCCCTCCTCCTTGCTCGGACAGGTTTCGGCGTTCAGTCGTCAACGACTTACTGGCCACTACCGCTCCATTTATCATCACTCCATTTGTCTTGTCTTGTCGTGTCTTGTCAATCACACACACCTGGTACTCATTCCCTCATTAGTCTAGTGTTGTCTTTGTCCTTTGAGAGTGATTGTTCATTGTGAGAGTGGGTAGCTCGGTTGAGCTACTCTTTCCTTGTATGTAGCCAAGGTGGATTTTTCCCTTGTGCTAGTTTCGTTTTGACGCTTGCTGCGCTTTATTCGTGTACACTGAATAAACTCTGGATTTCGGTGTTTTACCTCCTGCGCCATTCAAACCTCATCACACACATAAAGGCTTCATAATTCATAAAGGTCATGTTAACTGACTGATATTATCTCACAGAACAAAACCTATAAGATCTCCAAAGCCTGGGTTAACCTATCCCAAAACCCCATTATTTCCCCCCTTCATTTCTCCCATAGCAACGGCCAACGAACCAGAGGTAGAAAATGCTGCCTCATTTCAGTTTTTTAGGACTACAAGCTGGCGAGCTCTATAGGACAGAATATAATATCTAAAGAGCTGATGGTCTCATCATGTCCTGTAGGGGGACCTCTATCTTTAATAATGGGAACGTCTCTACAGTCTGAACCAGTCATTTTGCATGATGTATTCAGATCATCAGTGTCCCCTCCCACTTCACTGACATGTTCAATATGGTGAAACCTGCCGTGGTCTACTGATTGTCATCTATTCATCTATGTGACACTCCTCTTTTATTCTGTACATTGATACCAGACTCTTTCCAGCACTCTCACATATAACGTGATCAAACATGTTCACATTTCTCTTCACTGTTACTGTCTTACTGCTCTGTGCTGCAGGTACAGTTTCATAATGTTTCATTTATTTAACCAGGAAAGTTAAGAATGACATTCTTATTTACAATGACGGCCTTTTATAGTTATAGATATTGATGTTTCCAAGCATACGTTCACTTCACCTGAGTCTTGATGTATTCAGGTCTAACTGTATCTAACTCTATTGATTTAGTTCTCACTGTATCCTTACAGGTCTTGTTGAGGGGAGTGAAGTCACTCAGACACCCACCATACTCTGGGGACTGAAAGACAGTGATGCTCAGATGAACTGCAGTCACACTAAGGGAGCATCCTACTACCAGATGTACTGGTACAGACAGCGTCCAGGAGAGGGAATGAAGCAGGTAGTCTTCACAAGTAGTTATAGCAAACCAGACTATGGAGCCTTCAGTGAAGACAAATATCCAACTGTTAAGACTGCAGCTGAGACTGGATCTTTCACAGTGAAGAAGGTGGAGGCAGGAGACAGCGGCATGTACTTCTGTGCTGTGAGTGAACACAGTGATACAGACGACAAGCACAGCTGCACAAAAACCCCAGAGTTTCAATAGGATGGAATATAATATGTAAAGAGATGGTCTCATCACGTACTGTAGGGGACCTCTAACACTAGTTCTTCTAATGTCTGATGGTTTCATTGTCATGATCATGTAATCAGTCATGTTCACAGTGAGGTCCTATGAGCAAGCTTTACAGTACAGGCTTCCTGCCACTCCCTCTAACACTCTCACTATCCACCACCCTAAAGGAAACAGGATACTACAACATCAGCCCCTCTCCTTTCACCTCAGAGCTTCATCCAGAGACACTCATATCACTCCTCCACTGAGGCTTCCTCATCATCATCGTCTTCCTCAGCATCTTCATCATCATAATCTTCTCCTTCATCATCATGTTCAGAGTTCTGATTCACCTGGCAGCTCTACCACTCTGGGTGACAGGTATTACATCACTACGATGAGAAGCCTAACAAATCTACTAATGTCATCAAACTGAATAAAATATCCTCTCTCTCACTCCTTCTCTCCCTCTCTCCTCTCTCTCTCTCTCTCTCTCTCTCTCTCTCTCTCTCTCTCTCGCTCCTTCTCTCTCACCTTATCTCCCTCTCCTCTCTCTCTCTCTCCACAGGAGAGTCGTTTAGTAGCATGGTTAATCAGAGCCCTGTTGCACTAATAGAAGGACCTGGAGAAAACGTTCAACTCACCTGCAGCCATGCTATCCCTAACTACTACGTGATTTTATGGTACCAACAATCAGCAGGAGACACTGCTATGAAACTCATTGGTTATGTAAATTACAAGTCAATAAACTTGGAGTCACCACTTGAAAAGCACTTCAATGTGAGTGGAGATGGTGAGAAAGAGGCTTATCTTCATCTCCTGAGTCTGAGAGGACCTGAAGACAGTGCAGTTTATTACTGTGCAGCCAGCCAACACAGTGATGCAGAGTACCTTCTCTCCTCTACATAAACCCTATCTGATAGTAGTATTAGCACACTGCTCAGAACACCTGCATCTGAGGAGTGACTTTGATTCAGTGCCAATGAATAACCACAGATGGATTATGACATAAGCAAGGTGATATCTGTCCTAGTACAGTACACTGGTATTACAGTTTAGTGTCAACACTAATTAACATCAATTATGCAACGTTACAATGTCATATTCCATTACTCCTCCCCTGCATAGATGTGATTCACATGACTACTCCCCCCCTCTTCCCCACCTCCCACATCTCTCTCTCCCCCTTTCTCTCGCTCTCTCCCCCCACCCCCGTCTCTCTCTCTCTCTCCCTCTTTCTCTCTCCCCCCAGCCCCCCTCTCTCTTTGACTTTGTGCCAATCAAATCAAATTGAATTTGTCACATGCACCGAATACAACAGGTGTAGACCTTACAGTGAAAAGCTTACCTACAGGCCCTTAACCAACATTGCAGTTCAAGAAATAGAGTTAAGAAAATAATTAAACAAAAGTAAAAAATAAAATAAAAGTAACACAATAAAATAACAATAACGAGGCCATATACAGGGGGTACCAGTACCGAGTCAATGTGCGGGGGTACAGGTTAGTCGAGGTAATTTGTACATGTAGCAGGGGTAAAGTGATTATGCATAGATAATAAACAGCAAGGGTCAATGTAAATACTCTGGGTGGCCATTTGATTAATTGTTCACCAGTCTTATGGCTTGAGGGTAGAAGTTGTTAAGGAGCCTTTTGGTCCTAGACTTGGCGCTCCAGTACCGCTTGCCGTGCGGTAGCAGAGAACAGTCTATGACTTGGGTGACTGGAGTCGTTGACCATTTTGTGGGCCTTCCTCTGACACCGCCTGGTATAGAGGTCCTGGATGGCAGGAAGCTTAGCCCCCAGTGATGTACTGGGCTGTACGTACTACCCTCTGTAGCGCCTTACGGTCGGATGCCAGAAGACAGTGCAGTTTATGACTGTTCTGACCTGAAGACAGTGCAGTGTATTACTGTTCTGACCTGAAGACAGTGCAGTGTATTACTGTTCTGACCTAAAGACAGTGCAGTGTATTACTGTGCTGACCTGAAGACAGTGCAGTGTGTTACTGTTCTGATCTGAAGACAGTGCAGTGTATTACTGTTCTGACCTGAAGACAGTGCAGTGTGTTACTGTTCTGACCTGAAGACAGTGCAGTGTATTACTGTTCTGACCTGAAGACAGTGCAGTGTGTTACTGTTCTTGACCTGAAGACAGTGCAGTGTATTACTGTTCTGACCTGAAGACAGTGCAGTGTATTACTGTTCTGACCTGAAGACAGTGCAGTGTATTACTGTTCTGACCTGAAGACAGTGCAGTGTATTACTGTTCTGACCTAAAGACAGTGCAGTGTATTACTGTGCTGACCGGAAGACAGTGCAGTGTGTTACTGTTCTGACCTGAAGACAGTGCAGTGTATTACTGTTCTGACCTGAAGACAGTGCAGTGTGTTACTGTTCTGACCTGAAGACAGTGCAGTGTATTACTGTTCTGACCTGAAGACAGTGCAGTGTGTTACTGTTCTGACCTGAAGACAGTGCAGTGTATTACTGTTCTGACCTGAAGACAGTGCAGTGTATTACTGTTCTGACCTGAAGACAGTGCAGTGTATTACTGTGCTGACCTGAAGACAGTGCAGTGTATTGCTGTTCTGACCTGAAGACAGTGCAGTGTATTACTGTGCTGACCTGAAGACAGTGCAGTGTATTACTGTTCTGACCTGAAGACAGTGCAGTGTATTACTGTTCTGACCTGAAGACAGTGCAGTGTATTACTGTTCTGACCTGAAGACAGTGCAGTGTATTACTGTTCTGACCTGAAGACAGTGCAGTGTATTACTGTTCTGACCTGAAGACAGTGCAGTGTATTACTGTTCTGACCTGAAGACAGTGCAGTGTATTACTGTTCTGACCTGAAGACAGTGCAGTGTATTACTGTTCTGACCTGAAGACAGTGCAGTGTATTACTGTTCTGACCTAAAGACAGTGCAGTGTATTACTGTTCTGACCTGAAGACAGTGCAGTGTATTACTGTTCTGACCTGAAGACAGTGCAGTGTATTACTGTTCTGACCTGAAGACAGTGCAGTGTGTTACTGTTCTGACCTGAAGACAGTGCAGTGTATTACTGTTCTGACCTGAAGTCAACACAGTGATGTAGATACCCTTCTCTCTTCTCCAAAAACCCTTTCTGATCCGTTACTCCATAACTGCAGTGTACATCAACACCCAGCAGACCTGCTATCCACCGCTGTAGATGTCTGAGCACATCGAGGAAGTTGTTATTAAACCTCTATACCAAATAATGTGGTTGATGTTGTTGCTTTGAAGAAACGGTTGAAGGTATTTCTTCAAATTACAGCCTATTTGGTAGTGTGATTACTGCAGAATCTAAAACATAGGTAAACTCTAAAGACTAAAAAATACAAATACTTTCAATGATGTAGATACGGGTATGTTCCACAATACACCTTTAAGTTGAACAGGAGACCTGTAGTTGAACAAGGTATCTGCTTGAATATCAACATAAGTTCTGACGTCAAAGTGATGACATTTCCTTCCACTCCGGCAGCTCAGTTCAGCTCACCGTCTCTATTGAATTATTTCCTCTCACCCCTATGGACTCTGGTCTAAAGTAGTGCACTATAAAGGGAATAGGGTGCCATTTGGGATGCAGTATACATTTGACACTCCCACTAGCTGACAACACATCTCTGACTATCTGAAAACCCTTTCTCCTTGTCCATGTGACACTTCTCTCCAGAACCATCAACATGATCACGCTCCCTCATACAAGTAGCAACTCTACTACTATGGGTGACAGGTACTAAGTCCCTCATGAAAGATATATTTACTACTGAAGTATATTGCTACTGTATATTTCATATTGTCTGTTTTTCATCCACAGGGCTGTCACAAACAGACAAAGTTCACCAGACTCCTACTGAAATACTAAAAAGACCTGAAGATAAAGTTCAGCTCAGCTGCAGCCACAATGTTCCAAGCTACTACATGATACTGTGGTACCAACAGTCAGCCCAAAACACTGCTCTGAAACTCATTGGGTATGTGAGACTCACCAGTCCAACGGTGGAAGATTCCTTTAAAGAGCGGTTTAATGTGAGTGGAGATGGTGCAGCTGACAAAATGGCGTATCTACATATTCCCAAACTGAGAGAAGCTGAAGACAGTGCAGTGTATTTCTGTGCTGCTAGTGATGCACAGTGTTTCACTATACCCTCTCTCCTCTACAAAAACCCTCTCTGATCCTCTCATATAATACTGACTACAGCTCTATACACCTGCACCTGTCTTCAACCACTTCAACAACATTTTGCTATGAACCATTTGATATCAAACAGATGGTAATGATACTGTTATAAGTGGCTGGTTTAGATGGTTTAGGTGCACTTCCTCAGTTCTCCAGCAGGAGGAGGTGTTTCTCCAAACATATTTAGAAGCGGCTGTATAGTGGCACTCTATGGGCCCTGGTCAAAGGTAGTGCACTATATAGGGAATAGGGTGTCACTTGGGATGTACACGCTTTCTAAATGTGTGTCTCCCCTAGGAGGCCTGGCTCACCCTACCGTACCTCCACTAGGAGGCCTGGCTCACCCTACCGTACCTCCACTAGGAGGCCTGGCTCACCCTACCGTACCTCCCCTAGGAGGCCTGGCTCACCCTACCGTACCTCCCCTAGGAGGCCAGGCTCACCCTACCGTAACTCCCCTAGGAGGCCTGGCTCACCCTACCGTAACTCCTTGCCCGTCCAAATAAAATATTGAAATATTGATACAGTGGTCCTCTGTAGCTCAATTGGTAAAGCATGGTGCTTCTAACACCTGGGTAGTGGGTTCGATCCCCGGGACCACCCATACGTAACATTTTTTATGCACGCATGACTGTAAGTCACTTTAAATAAAATAGTCTGCTAAATAGCATATTATTATTGATAATTATTTGACCAAGAAGCACACTAACAGAAAGACGCATCAATCTCAGATAAAGCATCTTAACGAGCGAAACAGCGCCTCTCTGTCTTTGTATGTGTAGACCATGTATCTGATGCTGTCTGGACAAAAGGAGTATGGCATGTCATAACAGACAGCATCAGATACAAGGGCTACATACTGTATTTAGGGTGTGAGCATGGGTGCATTAGTGTGTGTGTATGTGTGTATGTGAAGAGTGTCAGGGTCAGTGTGTGGCTGAGTGGTAGAGACAGGAGGATGGCTGAGTGGTGGAGACCTGAGGATGGCTGAGTGGTAGAGACCTGAGGATGGCTGAGTGGTAGAGACCTGAGGATGGCTGAGTGGTAGATACCTCAGGATGGATGAGTGGTAGAGACCTGAGGATGGCTGAGTGGTAGAGACCTGAGGATGGCTGAGTGGTAGAGACGTGAGGATGGCTGAGTGGTAGAGACCTGAGGATGGCTGAGTGGTAGAGACCTGAGGATGGCTGAGTGGTAGAGACCTGAGGATGGCTGAGTGGTAGAGACCTGAGGATGGCTGAGTGGTAGAGACCTGAGGATGGCTGAGTAGTAGAGACCTGGGGATGGCTGAGTGGTAGAGACCTGAAGATGGCTGAGTGGTAGAGACCTGAGGATGGCTGAGTGGTAGAGACCTGAGGATGGCTGAGTGGTAGAGACCTGAAAATGGCTGAGTGGTAGAGACCTGAGGATGGCTGGGTAGTAGAGAGACCTGGGGATGGCTGAGTGGTAGAGACCTGAAGATGGCTGAGTGGTAGAGACCTGAGGATGGCTGAGTGGTAGAGACCTGAGGATGGCTGAGTGGTAGAGACCTGAAAATGGCTGAGTGGTAAAGACCTGAGGATGGCTGAGTGGTAGAGACCTGAGGATGGCTGAGTAGTAGAGACCTGAGGATGGCTGAGTAGTAGAGACCTGAGGATGGCTGAGTAGTAGAGACCTGGGGATGGATGAGTGGTAGAGACCTGAGGATGGCTGAGTAGTAGAGACCTGGGGATGGCTGAGTGGTAGAGACCTGAAGACGGCTGAGTGGTAGAGACCTGAGGATGGCTGAGTGGTAGAGACCTGAGGATGGCTGAGTGGTAAAGACCTGAGGATGGCTGAGTGGTAGAGACCTGGGGATGGCTGAGTGATAGAGACCTGGGGATGGCTGAGTGGTAGAGACCTGAGGATGGCTGAGTGGTAGAGACCTGAGGATGGCTGAGGGGTAGAGACCTGAGGATGGCTGAGTGGTAGAGACCTGGGGATGGCTGAGTGGTAGAGACCTGAAGATGGCTGAGTGGTAGAGACCTGAGGGTGGCTGAGTGGTAGAGACCTGAGGATGGCTGAGTGGTAGAGACCTGAGGATGGCTGAGTGGTAGAGAACTGGGGATGGCTGAGTGGTAGAGACCTGAGGATGGCTGAGTGGTAGAGACCTGAGGATGGCTGGGTGGTAGAGACCTGAGGATGGCTGAGGGGTAGAGACCTGAGGATGGCTGAGTGGTAGAGACCTGGGGATGGCTGAGTGGTAGAGACCTGAAGATGGCTGAGTGGTAGAGACCTGAGGGTGGCTGAGTGGTAGAGACCTGAGGATGGCTGAGTGGTAGAGACCTGAAAATGGCTGAGTGGTAGAGACCTGAGGATGGCTGAGTGGTAGAGACCTGAGGATGGCTGAGTAGTAGAGACCTGAGGATGGCTGAGTAGTAGAGACCTGGGGATGGCTGAGTGGTAGAGACCTGGGGATGGCTGAGTGGTAGAGACCTGATGATGGCTGAGTAGTAGAGACCTGGGGATGGCTGAGTGGTAGAGACCTGAAGATGGCTGAGTGGTAGAGACCTGAGGATGGCTGAGTGGTAGAGACCTGAGGATGGCTGAGTGGTAGAGACCTGAAAATGGCTGAGTGGTAGAGACCTGAGGATGGCTGAGTGGTAGAGACCTGAGGATGGCTGAGTAGTAGAGACCTGCGGATGGCTGAGTAGTAGAGACCTGGGGATGGCTGAGTGGTAGACACCTGGGGATGGCTGAGTGGTAGAGACCTGAGGATGGCTGAGTAGCAGAGACCTGGGGATGGCTGAGTGGTAGAGACCTGAAGATGGCTGAGTGGTAGAGACCTGAGGATGGCTGAGTGGTAGAGACCTGAGGATGGCTGAGTGGTAGAGACCTGAGGATGGCTGAGTAGTAGAGACCTGGGGATGGCTGAGTGGTAGAGACCTGAAGATGGCTGAATGGTAGAGACCTGAGGATGGCTGAGTGGTAGAGACCTGAGGATGGCTGAGTGGTAGAGACCTGAAAATGGCTGAGTGGTAGAGACCTGAGGATGGCTGAGTGGTAGAGACCTGAGGATGGCTGAGTAGTAGAGACCTGGGGATGGCTGAGTGGTAGAGACCTGGGGATGGCTGTGTGGTAGAGATCTGAGAATGGCTGAGTAGTAGAGACCTGGGGATGGCTGAGTGGTAGAGACCTGAAGATGGCTGAGTGGTAGAGACCTGAGGATGGCTGAGTGGTAGAGACCTGAGGATGGCTGAGTGGTAGAGACCTGAGGATGGCTGAGTGGTAGAGACCTGAGGATGGCTGAGTGGTAGAGACCTGAGGATGGCTGAGTGGTAGAGGCTTGAGGATGGCTGAGTGGTAGAGACCTGAGGATGGCTGAGTGGTAGAGACCTGAGGATGGCTGAGTGGTAGAGACCAGAGGATGGCTGAGTGGTAGAGACCTGAGGATGGCTGAGTGGTAGAGACCTGAGGATGGCTGAGTGGTAGAGACCTGAGGATGGCTGAGTGCATTCGGAAAGTATTCAGACCCCTTGACTTTTCAACATTTTGTTATGTCTCAGCCTTATTCTAAAATGGATTATTAAACAGATATACCTTATTCAGACCCTTTGCTATGAGACTCCAAATTGAGCTCATGTGCATCCTGTATCCATTAATCATCCTGGAGATGTTTCTACAACTTGATTGGAGTCCACCTGTGGTAAATTCAATTGATTGGACACGATTTGGAAAGGCACAGTACAACTCTATGGTACTACTAGTACTACTAATCCATGGTACATACTGTAGGACAACTCTATGGTACTACTAGTACTACTAATCCATGGTACATACTGTAGGACAACTCTATGGTACTACTAGTACTACTAATCCATGGTACATACTGTAGGACAACTCTATGGTACTACTAGTAATACTAATCCATGGTACATACTGTAGGACAACTATATGGTACTACTAGTACTACTAATCCATGGTACATACTGTAGGACAACTCTATGGTACTACTAGTACTACTAATCCATGGTACATACTGTAGGACAATTCTATGGTACTACTAGTACTACTAATCCATGGTACATACTGTAGGACAACTCTATGGTACCACTAGTACTACTTATCCATGGTACATACTGTAGGACAACTCTATGGTACTACTAGTACTACTAATCCATGGTACATACTGTAGGACAATTCTATGGTACTACTAGTAATACTAATCCATGGTACATACTGTAGGACAACTCTATGGTACTACTAGTACTACTAATCTATGGTACATACTGTAGGACAATTCTATGGTACTACTAGTACTACTAATCCATGGTACATACTGTAGGACAACTCTATGGTACCACTAGTACTACTTATCCATGGTACATACTGTAGGACAACTCTATGGTACTACTAGTACTACTAATCCATGGTACATACTGTAGGACAATTCTATGGTACTACTAGTAATACTAATCCATGGTACATACTGTAGGACAACTCTATGGTACTACTAGTACTACTAATCCATGGTACATACTATAGGACAACTCTATGGTACTACTAGTACTACTAATCCATGGTACATACTGTAGGACAATTCTATGGTACTACTAGTAATACTAATCCATGGTACATACTGTAGGACAACTCTATGGTACTACTGGTACTACTAATCCATGGTACATACTGTAGGACAACTCTATGGTACTACTAGTACTACTAATCCATGGTACATACTGTAGGACAATTCTATGGTACTACTAGTAATACTAATCCATGGTACATACTGTAGGACAACTCTATGGTACTACTAGTACTTTCAAAGCACTTCATGGCTACAGATGTGAGTGCTACTGGTCGGTAGTCATTCAGGCAGTTTATCTTAGTGTTCTTGGGCACAGGGACTATAGTGGTCTGCTTGAAACATGTTGGTATTACAGACTCATTTACATTTGAGTCATTTAGCAGACAGTCTTATCCAGAGCGTCTTACAGTTAGTGAGTGCATACATTTTCATACTGGCACCCCGTGGGAAACGAACCCACAACCCTGGCATTGCAAGCGCCATGCTCTACCAACTGAGCTACAGGGGACATGTTGAAGACTCAGTCAGGGACATGTTGAAAATGTCAGTGAAGACACTTGCCAGTTGGTTAGCGCATGCTCGGAGTACACGTCCTGGTAATCCGTCTTGTGAATGTTGACCTGTTTAAAAATCTTACTCACATCGCTACGGAGAGCGTAATCACATAGTCATCCGGGAACAGCTGATGCTCTCATGCATGCTTCAGTGTTGCTTGCCTCAAAGCGAACACAGAAGTTATTTAGCTCGTTTGGTAGGCTTGTGTCACTGGGCAGCTCGCGGCTGTGCTTCCCTTTGTAGTCTGTAACTACTAATCCATGGTACATACTGTAGGACAACTCTATGGTACTACTAGTACTACTAATCCATGGTACATACTGTAGGACAATTATATGGTACTACTAGTAATACTAATCCATGGTACATACTGTAGGACAACTCTATGGTACTACAATTCCAATAATCCATGGTACATACTGTAGGACAACTCTATGGTACTACTAGTACTACTAATCCATGGTACATACTGTAGGACAACTCTATGGTACTACTAGTACTACTGTACTGGTACAGACAGCGTCCAGGAGAGGGAATGAAGCAGGTAGCCTTCACTTCTCCCAATTCCAAAGCTGAGTATTCAGGGGATTTCAGTGAAGACAAATATCCAACTGTTAAGACAGATGCTGAGAGTGGATCTTTCACAGTGAAGAAGGTGGAGGCAGGAGACAGCGGCATGTACTTCTGTGCTGTGAGTGAACACAGTGATACAGACGACAAGCACAGCTGCACAAAAACCCCAGAGTTTCAATAGGATGGAATATTCAGTTTGATGTACCCCCGTAATGATACTGTTATAAGTGGCTGGTTTAGATGGTTTAGGTGCACTTCCTCAGTTCTCCAGCAGGAGGAGGTGTTTCTCCACACATATTTAGAAGCGGCTGTATAGTGTCACTCTATGGGCCCTGGTCAAAGGTAGTGCCCTATATAGGGAATAGGGTGTCACTTGGGATGTAAAAGCTTTCTAAATGTCTGGCTCACCCTACCGTACCTCCCTAGGAGGCCTGGCTCACCCTACCGTACCTCCCCTAGGAGGCCTGGCTCACCCTACCGTACCTCCCCTAGGAGGCCTGGCTCACCCTACCGTACCTCCCCTAGGAGGCCTGGCTCACCCTACCGTACCTCCCCTAGGAGGCCTGGCTCGCCCTACCGTAACTCCTTGCCCGTCCAAATAAAATATTGAAATATTGATACAGTGGTCCTCTGTTGCTCAATTGGTAGAGCAAGGCGCTTGTAACGCCTGGGTAGTGGGTTCGATCCCCGGGACCACCCATACGTAAAATAATGTATGCACGCATGACTGTAAGTCGCTTTAAATAAAATCGTCTGCTAAATGGCATATTATTATTGATAATTATTTGACCAAGAAGCACACTAACAGAAAGACGCATCAATCTCAGATAAAGCATCTTATCGAGCGAAACAGCGCCCCTCTGTCTCCGTATGTGTAGACCATGTATCTGATGCTGTCTGGACAAAAGGAGTATGGCATGTCATAACAGACAGCATCAGATACAAGGGCTACATACTGTATTTAGGGTGTGAGCATGGGTGCATTAGTGTGTGTGTATGTGTGTATGTGAAGAGTGTCAGGGTCAGTGTGTGGCTGAGTGGTAGAGACAGGAGGATGATTGAGTGGTAGAGACCTGAGGATGGCTGAGTGGTAGAGACCTGAGGATGGCTGAGTGGTAGAGACCTGAGGATGGCTGAGTGATAGAGACCTGAGGATGGCTGAGTGGTGGAGACCTGAGGATTGCTGAGTGGTAGAGACCTCAGGATGGCTGAGTGGTAGAGACCTGAGGATGGCTGAGTGGTAGAGACCTGAGGATGGCTGAGTGGTAGAGACCTTAGGATGGCTGAGTGCATTCGGAAAGTATTCAGACCCCTTGACTTTTTCAACATTTTGTTACATCTCAGCCTTATTCTAAAATGGATTATAAAACAGATATACCTTATTCAGACCCTTTGCTATGAGACTCCAAATTGAGCTCAGGTGCATCCTGTTACCATTAATCATCCTGGAGATGTTTCGACAACTTGATTGGAGTCCACCTGTGGTAAATTCAATTGATTGGACACGATTTGGAAAGGCACACACCTTTATATATAAGGTCCCAAAGTTGACAGTGCATGTCAGAGCAAAAACCAAGCCATGAGGTCGAAGGAATTGACCGTAGAGCGCCGAGACAGGCTTATGTCGATGGCACAAAAAATAAATAAATATCTGCAGCATTGAAGGTCCCCAAGAACACAGTGGCCTCCATCATTCTGAAATGCAAGAAGTTTGGAACAACCAAGACTCTTCCTAGAGCTGGAAACCCGGCCAAACTGAGCAATCGGGGGAAACAAGATTCTCTGGTCTGATGAAACCAATATTGAACTCTTTGGCCTGAATGCTAGAGTCACATCTGGAGGTAACCTGGCACCATCCCTTCGGTGAAGCATGGTGGTGGCAACATCATGATGTGGGGATGTTTTTCAGCGGCAAGGACTGGGAGACTAGGCAGGATCGAGGGAAAGAAGAACAGAGCAAAGTTCAGAGAGATCCTTGATGAAAACCTGCTCCAGAGCGCTCAGGACCTCTGACTGGGGCGAAGGTTCACCTTCCGTCAGGACAACGACCCTAAGCACACAGTAAAGACAATGCAGCAGTGGCTTCGGGACAAGTCTCTGAATGTCCTTGAGGGGCCAAGCCAGGAATTGAACCAGATCTAACATCTCTGGAGAGACCTGAAAATAGCTGTGCAGCGACGCTCCCCATCCAACCTGACAGAGCTTGAAAGGATCTGCAGAGAAGAATGGGAGAAACTCCCCTAATACAGGTGTGCCAAGCTTGTAGCATCATACCCAAGAAGACTTGAGACTGTAATCACTGTCAAAGGTGCTTCAATAATTTTCAGGATGTCTCATGGTCTGACAAACACCGGTCTAGCTCTGTCACCTTTCACCCCAGATGTGGAAGTGCAACGTCGGCGGAGGCGGTGGATTGAAACGCATCCAATGCAAAGATACCTCTAGCTTAAATTGACAGATTTTTATGGGGATTTCTTTATTCTGCTTATTAGATTTCCGCGGGGCGCGGACTTCGACTCTAGGGGGTTAAGTAAAAATACTTTCAAGTACTACTTAAGTCGTTTTTTGGGGTATCTGTACATTACTTTACTATTTATATTTTTTAAAACTTTTACTTTTACTTCACTACATTCCTAAAGAAAATTATGTACTTTTTACTCCATACATTTTCCCTGACACCCAAAAGTACATTTTGAATGCTTAGCAGGACAGGAAAATGTTTCAATTCACACACTTACCAAGAGAACATCCCTGGTCCTCCCTACTGCATCTGATCTGGCGGACTCAATAAACACATATGCTTCGTTTGTAAATTATTTCTGAGTGTTGGAGCGTGCCCCTGGCTAGCCATGAATTTAAAAAACAAGAAAATGGTGCAGTCTGTTTGGCTTAATATAAGGAATTTGAAATTATTTATACTTGTACTTTTACTTTTGATACACAAGTATATTTAAAACCAAAAACGTTTAGACTTTTACTAGAAATCATTGAACCGCTGTAGTTTACAACATTTATAGTTTCTGAGGTGGAAATTGGGAGAGTTATATTTGGGTGTTTCAGTGAAACGTAAGTGAGGGAGGCCCCGCTCTCTCGCTTTCCCAGATGTTTAGTTCATTTCATTCCGATCTCCTTTGCATTATTGTAGCCATTTTCTGTAGCCTGTCAACTATCGTCTGTCTATCCCTGTTCTCTCCTCTCCGCATCAGGCCATACAAACGCCTCACACCGCGTGGCTGCTGCCACTCTAACCTGGTGGTCCCTGCACGCACGACCCACGTGGAGTTCCAGGTCTCAGGCAGCCTCTGGAACTGCCCGTTCTGCTGCCAACAAGGCAGAGTTCATCTCAGCCTATGCTACCCACCAGTCCTCGACTTATTGGCGCTGACGGAAACATGGATTACCACTGAAAACACTGCTACTCCTACTGCTCTCTCCTCGTCTGACCATGTGTTCTCGCATACCCCGAGAGCATCTGGTCAGCGGGGGTGGTGGCACAGGAATCCTCATCTCTCCCAAGTGGACATTCTCTCTTTTCCCCCCTGACCCATCTGTCTATCTCCTCATTTGAATTCCATGCTGTCACAGCCACTAGCCCATTCAAGCTTAACATCCTTATCATTTATCGCCCTCCACGTTCCCTTGGGAGTTCATCAATGAGCTTGACGCCTTGATAAGTTCCTTTCCTGAGGATGGCTCACCCCTCACAGTTCTGGGTGACTTTTACCTCCTACGTCTACCTTTGACTAATTTCTCTCTGCCTCCTTCTTTCCACTCCTCTCCTCTTTTGACCTCACCCTCTCACCGTACCCCCTACTCACAAGGCAGGCAATACGCTTGACCTCATCTTTACTAGATGCTGTTCTTCTGCTAATCTCACTGCAACTCCCCTCCAAGTCTCCGACCACTACTTTGTATCCTTTTCTCTCTCGCTCTCCTCCAACACTACTCACTCTGCCCCTACTCAGATGGTAATGCACCGTTGCAACCTTTGCTCTCTCTCTCCCACTACTCTCTCCTCTTCCATCCTATCATCTCTTCCCTCTGCTCAATCCTTCTCCCTCCAATCTCCTGATTCTGCCTCCTCAACCCTCCTCTCCTCCCTTTCTGCATCCTTTGACTCTCTATGTCCCCTATCCTCCCGGCCGGCTCGGTCCTCCCCTCCTGCTCCGTGGCTTGACGACTCATTGCAAGCTCACAGAACAGGGCTCCGGGCAGCCGAGCGGAAATGGAGGAAAACTAGACTCCCTGCGGACCTGGCATCTTTTCACTCCCTCCTCGCTACATTTTCTTCCTCTGTTTCTGCTGCTAAAGCCACTTTCTACCACTCTATATTCCAAGTATCTGCCTCTAACCCTAGGAAGCTCTTTGCCACCTTCTCCTCCCTGCTGAATCATCCTCCCCCCCCTCCTTCCTCTCTGTAGATGACTTTGTCAACCATTTTGAAAAGAAGGTTGACGACATCCGATCCTCGTTTGTTAAGTCAAATGACACTGCTGGTCCTGCTCACACTGCCCTACCCTATGCTTTGACTTCTTTCTCACCTCTCTCTCCAGATGAAATCTTGCGACTTGTGACGGCCGGCCGCCCAACAACCTGCCCGCTTGACCCTATCCCCTCCTCTCTTCTCCAGACCATTTCCGGAGACCTTCTCCCTTACCTCACCTCGCTCATCAACTCATCCTTGACTGCTGGCTATGTCCCTTCCGTCTTCAAGAGAGCGAGAGTTGCACCCCTTCTCAAAAAACCTACACTCGATCCCTCCGATGTCAACAACTACAAACCAGTATCCCTTCTTTCTTTTCTCTCCAAAACTCTTGAGCGTGCCGTCTTTAGCCAACTATCTTGCTATCTCTCTCAGAATGACCTTCTTGATCCAATCCAGTCAGGTTTCAAGACTGGTCATTCAACTGAGACTGCTCTTCTCTGTGTCACGGAGGCTCTCCGCACTGCTAAAGCTAACTCTATCTCCTCTGCTCTTGTCCTTCTAGACCTGTCTGCTGCCTTTGATACTGTGAATCATCAGATCCTCCCTCTCCACCCTCTCCAAGTTGGGCATCTCCGGGCGCGGCTCACTCTTGGATTGCGTCCTACCTGACAGGTTGCTCCTACCAAGTGGCGTGGCGAGAATCTGTCTCCGCACCACGTGCTCTCACCACTGGTGTCCCCCAGGGCTCAGTTCTAGGCCCTCTCCTATTCTCGCTATACACAAAGTCACTTGGCTCTGTCATATCCTCACATGGCCTCTCCTATCATTGCTACGCAGATGACACACAACTAATCTTCTCCTTTCCCCCTTCTGATAACCAGGTGGTGAATCGCATCTCTGCATTTCTGGCAGACATATCAGTGTGGATGACGGATCACCACCTCAAGCTGAACCTCGGCAAGACGGAGCTGCTCTTCCTCCCGGGTAAGGACTGGCCATTCCATGATCTCGCCATCACGGTTGACAACTCCGTTGTGTCCTCCTCCCAGAGTGCAAAGAGCCTTGGCGTGACCCTGGACAACACCCTGTCGTTCTCCGCTAACATCAAGGCGGTGACCCGATCCTGTAGGTTCATGCTCTACAACATTCGGAGAGTACGACCCTGCCTTACACAGGAATTGGCACAGGTCCTAATCCAGGCACTTGTCATCTCCCGTCTGGATTACTGCAACTTGCTGTTGGCTGGGGTCCCTGCCTGTGCCATTAATCCCTAAAACTCATCCAGAATGCTGCAGCCTGTCTGGTGTTCAACCTTCCCAAGTTCTCTCACGTCACCCCGCTCCTCCGCACACTCCACTGGCTTCCAGTTGAAGCTCGCATCTGCTACAAGACCATGGTGCTTGCCTACGGAGCTGAGAGGGGAACGGCACCTCCGTACCTTCAGGCTCTGATCAGTCCCTACACCCAAATGAGGGCATTGCGTTCATCCACCTCTGGCCTGCTGGCCCCCTACCTCTGCGGAAGCACAGTTCCCGCTCAGCCCAGTCAACACTGTTCGCTGCTCTGGCACCCCAATGGTGGAACAAGCTCCCTCACGACGCCAGGACAGCGGAGTCACTCACCACCTTCGGAGACACTTGAAACCCCCACCTCTTTAAGGAATACCTGGGATAGGATAAAGTAATCCTTCTACCCCCTCCTTACCCCACTCCCCCAAAAAATAAATAAATAAATAAATATTATAAAGTGTTTTTTCCCACTGGCTATAAGGTGAATGCACAAATTTGTAAATCGCTCTGGATT
>NW_025534489.1:0-17500 GCF_020615455.1 Coregonus clupeaformis | reverse complement strand
TCTATTAGTATACTGGTGTCCCCAGATCATTCTATTAGTCTACTGGTGTCACCAGATCATTCTATTAGTATACTGGTGTCACCAGATCATTCTATTAGTCTACTGGTGTCACCAGATCATTCTATTAGTCTACTGGTATCACCAGATCATTCTATTAGTCTACTGGTGTTACCAGATCATTATATTAGTCTACTGGTATCACCAGATCATTCTATTAGTCTACTGGTGTTACCAGATCATTATATTAGTCTACTGGTGTCACCAGATCATTCTATTAGTCTACTGGTGTCACCAGATCATTCTATTAGTCTACTGGTGACACCAGATCATTATATTAGTCTACTGGTGTCACCAGATCATTCTATTAGTCTACTGGTGTCACCAGATCATTATATTAATCTACTGGTGTCACCAGAGCATTCTATTAGTCTACTGGTGTTACCAGATCATTCTATTAGTCTACTGGTGTCACCAGATCATTATATTAGTCTACTGGTGTCACCAGATCATTATATTAGTCTACTAGTGACACCAGATCATAATATTAGTCTACTGGTGTCACCAGATCATTCTATTAGTCTACTGGTGTCACCAGATCATTCTATTAGTCTACTGGTGTCACCAGATCAATCTATTAGTCTACTGGTGTCACCAGATCATTCTATTAGTCTACTGGTGACACCAGATCATTCTATTAGTCTACTGGTGTTACCAGATCATTATATTAGTCTACTGGTGACACCAGATCATTCTATTAGTCTACTGGTGTCACCAGATCATTCTATTAGTCTACTGGTGTCACCAGATCATTATATTAGTCTACTGGTGTCACCAGATCATTCTATTAGTCTACTGGTGTCACCAGATCATTCTATTAGTCTACCGGTTGTCACCATAGCATTATATTAGTCTACTGGTGTCACCAGACCATTCTATTAGTCTACTGGTGTCACCAGATCATTCTAATAGTCTACTGGTGTCACCAGATCATTCTATTAGTCTACCGGTTGTCACCATAGCATTATATTAGTCTACTGGCACCCTATTCACTGCTTTTGTCCAGGCAAGGGTTCAAAAGTAGTCAGGCCCTAGTCTCATGTAGCTAGGACTTCGTCGGGTGAGGTTGTGTTTTCTCTAGCAGGAGGTAAGCTTGGCTTCTCATATGGTGTTGAGTAAAGCTTAAACCATGTATTTAGATCGTAGGTAGGTAGTGTATTTATGTAGTTATTTAGGTAGTTATTGTAGGTTTCCGTAGGCAATTATTGTAGGTAAGTATTGTTTACGTATTGGTTAAGTATTGTTACGGCGGAGACCGGCGAAGCACGAGGCTAGCTAGCTAGCGGGTAGCTACTGGTAACGTTTATTGGTAATTATCTGTTTAGTGCAATGGTGAGAGTGGTTTCCAATGTTAATGTGCCTTCTAATGTGCTAGCTTAGCCAACGTTTAATTTCTTTGCTGCGTTATGAAAGGAACTAGACACGGTCATGAATTATCTGTTTAGTGTGTTAGCTAGCTAGCGGGTAGCTACTGGTATCGATTAGCAACGCTGAGAGCTGTTTCCAATGTTAATGTAGTCCTAGCCATCGTTTAATTTTTGCTGCGTTATGCGTTATGAAAGGAACTAGACACGGACTTGAATTATCTGTTTAGTGTGCTAACACACTCTTGGCAGTTTGTTGTAACCAAGTATTGATGCTAAATTGTGTGTTAATGGATGCTAGCCTGCAAGTTAGCTACGGCGTCATAGCTAGGCGTTGTGGGTAGTTTCTGTGTCTTGGCAGTGCCGGCTGTAGCACGAAGCGAGCTACCTAGCCGCTTTTTCGAACAGAGTCAGAGTCAACACAATAGCCATTGTGTGCCGGGTGTAGCACGAAGCTAGCCAGCTAGCCGTTCTTCAAACAAAGTCAACACAGTGGCCATTGCTAGCTACCCAGCACGACCAGCTAACTGTACGGTAGTAGCTAAATACAATATACTTGTCCTAGCTAGCTAACGTCTAATCATTGCTGCGTCATGAAAGGAACTTGACACAGACACGAATGATCTGTTTAGTGTGTTATCACACTATTGGTGGTTTGTTGTGACCAAGGGTTGGTGCTATACGGTGTGTTATTGTTATTGGATGCTAGCTTGCTAGTTAGCTATGGTGTCATAGTTGAATAAAGTGGGTTGAGTCTATTCCTTTAAACATTGAACCGCTGTGGTTCACAACAATTCTGATCTCTAAAGGTGGAAGTTGGGAGAGTTTTTGTTCGCGTGGTTCAGTGAAACAATCTTAGTTTCTGAGGTAGAAGTTTTTGGTGAGGGAGGCCCTGCTCTCTCCGCTCCCAGATGCTTAGCTCACTTCATTCCGATCTCCTCTGCATTTTTGTAGCCATTTGCTACAGCCTGTCAACTATGCCTCTGCCTATCCCTGTTCTCTCCTCTCTGCACAGGCTACACAAACGCACCACACCGCGTGGCTGCTGCCTCTCTAACCTGGTGGTCCCTGCACGCACCACCCACGTGGAGTTCCAGGTCGCAGGCAGCCTCTGGAACTGCCGTTCTGCTGCCAACAAAGCTGACTTCATCCCAGCCTATGCCAACCTCCAGTCCCTCGACTTCCTGGCGCTGACGGAAACATGGATCACCACTGAAAACACTGCTACTCCTACTGCTCTCTCCTCGTCTGACCATGTGTTCTGCATACCCCGAGAGCATCTGGTCAGAGGGGTGGTGGTACAGGAATCCTCATTTCTCCCAAGTGGACATTCTCAATTTTTCCCCTAACCCATCTGTCTATCTCCTCATTTGAATTCCATGCTGTCACAGTCACTAGCCCATTTAAGCTTAATATCCTTGTCATCTATCGCCCTCCAGGTTCCCTTGGAGAGTTCATCAATGAGCTTGACGCCTTGATAAGTTCCTTCCCTGAGGATGGCTCACCCCTCACAGTTTTGGGGGATTTCAACCTCCCTATGTCCACATTTGACTCATTTCTCTCTGCCTCCTTCTTTCCACTCTCTCCTCTTTGACCTCACCCTCTCACCGTCCCCCCTACTCACAAGGCAGGCAATACGCTTGACCTCATCTTCACTAGATGATGCTCCTCTACTAATCTCACTGCAACTCCCCTCCATGTCTCCGACCACTACTTTGTTTCCCTTTTCTCTCTCGCTCTCCTCCCACACTACTCACTCTGCCCCTACACAGATGGTAATGCGCCGCGCAACCTTCGCTCTCTCTCTCCCCTACTCTCTCCTCTTTCCATCGTATCATCTCTTCCCTCTGCTCAATCCTTCTCCCTCCAATCTCCTGATTCTGCCCTCCTCAACCCTCCTCTCCTCCCTTTCTGCATCCTTTGACTCTCTGTGTCCCCTATCCTCCCGGCCGGCTCGGTCCTCCCCTCCAGCTCCGTGGCTTGATGACTCATTGCGAGCTCACAGAACAGAGCTCCGGGCAGCGGAGCGGAAATGGAAGAAAACTAAACTCCCTGCCGACCTGGCATCTTTTCACTCCCTCCTCTCTCACATTTTCTTCATCTGTTTCTGCTGCTAAAGCCACCTTCTACCACTCTAAATTCCAAGCATCTGCCTCTAACCCTAGGAAGCTCTTTGCCACATTTTCCTCCCTCCTGAATCCTCCCCCCCTCCTCTCTCTCTGTGGATGACTTTGTCAACCACTTTGAAAAGAAGGTTGACGACATCCGATCCTCGTTTGTTAAGTCTAATGGCACTGCTGGTCCTGCTCACACTGCCCTACCCTATGCTTTGACTTCTTTCTCCCCTCTCTCTCCAGATAAAATCCTGCGACTTGTGACTGCAGGCCGCCCAACAACCTGCCCGCTTGACCCCATCCCCTCCTCCCTTCTCCAGACCATCTCCGGTGACCTTCTCCCCTACCTCACCTCGCTGATCAACTCATCCTTGACCGCTGGCCATGTCCCTTCCGTCTTCAAGAGAGCGAGAGTTGCTCCCCTTCTCAAAAAACCAACACTTTCGACCCCACTGATGTCAACAACTACAGACCAGTATCCCTTCTCTCTTTTCTGTCCAAAACTATTGAGCGTGCCGTCTTTAGCCAACTCTCTTGCTATCTCTCTCAGAATGACCTTCTTGATCCAAACCAATCAGGTTTCAGGACTGGTCATTCAACTGAGACTTCTCTTCTCTGTGTCACGGAGACTCTCCGCACTGCTAAAGCTAACTCTCTCTCCTCTGCTCTTGTCCTTCTAGACCTGTCTGCTGCCTTTGATACTGTGAACCATCAGATCCTCCTCTCCACCCTCTCCGAGCTGGGCATTTCCGGCGCGGCTCACTCCTGGATTGCGTCCTACCTGACCGGTCGCTCCTACCAAGTGGCGTGGCGAGAAGTTGTCTCCGCACCATGTGCTCTCACCACTGGTGTCCCCCAGGGCTCAGTTCTAGGCCCTCTCCTTTTCTCCCTATACACCAAGTCACTTGGCTCTGTCATATCCTCACATGGCCTTTTCATATCATTGCTACGCTGACGATACACAACTAATCTTCTCCTTTCCCCCTTCTGATAACCAGGTGGCGAATCGCATCTCTGCATGTCTGGCAGACATATCAGTATGGATGACGGATCACCACCTCAAGCTGAACCCTGGCAAGACGGAGCTGCTCTTCCTCCCGGGAAGGACTGCCCGTTCCATGATCTCGCCATCACGGTTGACAACTCCGCTGTGTCCTCCTCCCAGAGTGCGAAGAGCCTAGGCGTGACCCTGGACAACACCCTGTCGTTCTCCGCCAACATCAAGGCGGTGACCCGATCCTGCAGGTTCATGCTCTACAACATTCGGAGAGTACGACCCTGCCTTACACAGGAAGCGGCACAGGTCCTAATCCAGGCACTTGTCATCTCCCGTCTGGACTATTGCAACTCGCTGTTGGCTGGCCTCCCCTGCCTGTGCCATTAAACCCCTACAACTCATCCAGAATGCCGCAGCCCGTCTGGTGTTCAACCTCCCCCAAGTTCTCTCACGTCACCCCCCTCCTCCGCACACTCCACTGGCTTCCAGTTGAAGCTCGCATCCGCTACAAGACCATGGTGCTTGCCTATGGAGCAGTGAGGGGAACGGCACCTCTGTACCTTCAGGCTCTGATCAGCCCCTACACCCAAACGAGGACATTGCGTTCATCCACCTCTGGCCTGCTGGCTCCCTTCCTCTGCGGAAGCATAGTTCCCCGCTCAGCCCAGGCAAAACTGTTCGCTGCTCTGGCACCCCAATGGTGGAACAAGCTCCCTCACGACGCCAGGACAGCGGAGTCACTCACCACCTTCCGGAGACATCTGAAACCCCACCTCTTTAAGGAATACCTGGGATAGGATAAAGCAATCCTTCTACCCCCCACACACACACAGCAGAGTCGCTCACCCCTTCCGGAGACATTTGAAACCCCACCTCTTTAAGGAATACCTGGGATAGGATAAAGTAATCCTTCTACCCCCCCCCCCCCCACACACACAGCGGAGTCGCTCACCACCTTCCGGAGACATCTGAAACCCCACCTCTTTAAGGAATACCTGGGATAGGATAAAGTAATCCTTCTACCCCCCCCACCCCACAGCGGAGTCACTCACCACCTTCCGGAGACATTTGAAACCCCACCTCTTTAAGGAATACCTGGGATAGGATAAAGTAATCCTTCTACCCCCTCCCCCCCACCCCACAGCGGAGTCACTCACCACCTTCCGGAGACATTTGAAACCCCACCTCTTTAAGGAATACCTGGGATAGGACAAAGTAATCCTTCTAACCCCCAAATTGTAAAGTGGTTATCCCACTGGCTATAGGGTAAACGCATCAATTTGTGAGTCGCTCTGGCTAAGAGCGTCTGCTAAATGACGTTAATGTGCCCTTGAGCAAGGCTCTTAACCCCAATTGCTCCTGTAAGTCGCTCTGGATAAGAGCGTCTGCTAAATGACTAAAATGTAAATGTAATGTACTGGTGTCACCAGACCATTCTATTAGTCTACTGGTGTTACCAGATCATTCTATTAGTCTCCTGGTGTCCCCAGATCATTCTATTAGTCTACTGGTGTCACCAGATCATTATATTAGTCTACTGGTGTCACCAGATCATTATATTAGTCTACTGGTGACACCAGAGCATTCTATTAGTCTACTGGTGACACCAGAGCATTCTATTAGTCTACTGGTGTCACCAGATCATTCTATTAGTCTACTGGTGTCACCAGATCATTCTATTAGTCTACTGGTGTCACCAGAGCATTCTATTAGTCTACTGGTGACACCAGAGCATTCTATTAGTCTACTGGTGTCACCAGATCATTCTATTAGTCTACTGGTGACACCAGAGCATTCTATTAGTCTACTGGTGTCACCAGATCATTCTATTAGTCTACTGGTGTCACCAGATCATTCTATTAGTCTACTGGTGTCACCAGAGCATTCTATTAGTCTACTGGTGACACCAGAGCATTCTATTAGTCTACTGGTGTCACCAGATCATTCTATTAGTCTACTGGTGTCACCAGATCATTCTATTAGTCTACTGGTGTCACCAGATCATTCTATTAGCCTACTGGTCACCAGATCATTATATTAGTCTACTGGTGTCACCAGATCATTATATTAGTGTACTGGTGTCACCAGATCATTCTATTAGCCTACTGGTCACCAGATCATTATATTAGTCTACTGGTGTCACCAGATCATTCTATTAGTCTACTGGTGTCACCAGATCATTTTATTAGTCTACTGGTGTCACCAGATCATTCTATTAGTCTACTGGTGTCACCAGATCATTCTATTAGTCTACTGGTGTCACCAGATCATTATATTAGTCTACTGGTGTCACCAGATCATTCTATTTGTTTACTGGTGTCACCAGAGTATTCTATTAGTCTACTGGTGTCACCAGATCATTCTATTAGCCTACTGGTGACACCAGATCATTATATTTATTTACTGGTGTCACCAGTTCATTCTATTAGTCTACTGGTGTCACCAGAGCATTATATTAGTCTACTGGTGACACCAGATCATTATATTTATTTACTGGTGTCACCAGATCATTCTATTAGCCTACTGGTGACACCAGATCATTATATGTATTTACTGGTGTCACCAGTTCATTCTATTAGTCTACTGGTGTCACCAGATCATTCTATTAGTCTACTGGTGACACCAGATCATTATATTTATTTACTGGTGTCACCAGTTCATTCTATTAGTCTACTGGTGTCACCAGAGCATTATATTAGTCTACTGGTGACACCAGATCATTATATTTATTTACTGGTGTCACCAGATCATTCTATTAGTCTACTGGTGTCACCAGAGCATTATATTAGTCTACTGGTGACACCAGAGCATTCTATTAGTCTACTGGTGTCACCAGATCATTATATTAGTCTACTGGTGTCACCAGATCATTCTATTAGTCTACTGGTGTCACCAGATCATTCTATTAGTCTACTGGTGTCACCAGATCATTATTTTAGTCTACTGGTGTCAACAGATCATTATATTAGTCTACTGGTGACACCACATTGCAGTGAGCGTTAACATGATCTGTAGTCTTTATCCATGACCGTTGGTTAGATAGCCTGGGATGCAGGTATTCAGATTGAGATATTACTGGATATTTATTAATAGCATTACATTGTGAGTGATTTGGTCTTTATGTAGATTTAGGTGAATGTGTTTTCTTCTTGTTGGTCCTCTCTCTCTCTCTACAGGTGAATGTGTTTTCTTCTTGTTGGTCCTCTCTCTCTCTCTACAGGTGAATGTGTTTTCTTCTTGTTGGTCCTCTCTCTCTACAGGTGAATGTGTTTTCTTCTTGTTGGTCCTCTCTCTCTCTCTACAGGTGAATGTGTTTTCTTCTTGTTGGTCCTCTCTCTCTCTCTCTACAGGTGAATGTGTTTTCTTCTTGTTGGTCCTCTCTCTCTCTTTCTACAGGTGAATGTGTTTTCTTCTTGTTGGTCCTCTCTCTCTCTCTCTACCGGTGAATGTGTTTTCCTCTTGTTGGTCCTCTCTCTCTCTACAGGTGAATGTATTTTCTTCTTGTTGGTCCTCTCTCTCTCTCTACAGGTGAATTTGTTTTCTTCTTGTTGGTCCTCTCTCTCTCTCTACAGGTGAATGTGTTTTCTTCTTGTTGGTCCTCTCTCTCTCTCTCTACAGGTGAATGTGATTTCTTCTTGTTGGTCCTCTCTCTCTCTCTACAGGTGAATGTGTTTTCTTCTTGTTGGTCCTCTCTCTCTCTCTCTACAGGTGAATGTGTTTTCTTCTTGTTGGTCCTCTATCTCTCTCTCTCTACAGGTGAATGTGTTTTCTTCTTATTGGTCCTCTCTCTCTCTCTCTACAGGTGAATATGTTTTCTTCTTGTTGGTCCTCTCTCTCTCTCTCTACAGGTGAATGTTTTTTCTTCTTGTTAGTCCTCTCTCTCTCTCTCTCTACAGGTGAATGTGTTTTCTTCTTGTTGGTCCTCTCTCTCTCTCTCTACAGGTGAATGTGTTTTCTTCTTGTTGGTCCTCTCTCTCTCTACAGGTGAATGTGCTTTCTTCTTGTTGGTCCTCTCTCTCTCTCTACAGGTGAATTTGTTTCTTCTTGTTGGTCCTCTCTCTCTCTCTCTACAGGTGAATGTGTTTTCTTCTTGTTGGTCCTCTCTCTCTCTCTCTCTACAGGTGAATTTGTTTCTTCTTGTTGGTCCTCTATATCTCTCTCTACAGGTGAATGTGTTTTCTTCTTGTTGGTCCTCTCTCTCTCTCTCTCTACAGGTGAATGTGTTTTCTTCTTGTTGGTCCTCTCTCTCTCTCTCTCTCTACAGGTGAATGTGTTTTCTTCTTGTTGGTCCTCTCTCTCTCTCTACAGGTGAATGTGTTTTCTTCTTGTTGGTCCTCTCTCTCTCTCTCTTCAGGTGAATGTGTTTTCCTCTTGTTGGTCCTCTCTCTCTCTCTACAGGTGAACCAGGGAGAGTCGGCTTAGATGGAGTTTTCACATCTTATACATTTTTACATTTACATTTTAGTCATTTAGCATTATACCAGTCTATGATGTCATGCCCTGGTATATACAACCCAACAACAGCAAATGACTGTTTTTAGGATACGTGTTTGGGAATACAACATTTCCTGAAGCTGGGTTAACCATGACATTGGTTCTGTATTCTAACCCCAGCACCTTAACCATCGATCAACTAACTCCAGATAGCAGTGCTGTTTATTACTGTGCTGCTAGTTTACCCAGTGCATCAGATCTCCCTCTCTGCTCTGCAAACACCTCCTCTCTGTCCCACATACGGTGCCTTTAGAAAATATTCATACTGTACCCTTGACTTATTCCACAGAACAAGAACACGCTCTCCCCAGCTACAACACCATGCTGTGGTATCAGCAGGTAGAACACGCTCTCCCCAGCTACAACACCATGCTGTGGTATCAGCAGGTAGAACACGCTCTCCCCAGCCACAACACCATGCTGTGGTATCAGCAGGTAGAACACGCTCTCCCCAGCTACAACACCATGCTGTGGTATCAGCAGGTAGAACACGCTCTCCCCAGCTACAACACCATGCTGTGGTATCAGCAGGTAGAACACGCTCTCCCCAGCTACAACACCATACTGTGGTATCAGCAGGTAGAACACGCTCTCCCCAGCTACAACACCATGCTGTGGTATCAGCAGGTAGAACACGCTCTCCCCAGCTACAACACCATGCTGTGGTATCAGCAGGTAGAACACGCTCTCCCCAGCTACAACACCATGCTGTGGTATCAGCAGGTAGAACATGCTCTCCCCAGCTACAACACCATACTGTGGTATCAGCAGGTAGAACACGCTCTCCCCAGCTACAACACCATGCTGTGGTATCGGCAGGTAGAACACGCTCTCCCCAGCTACAACACCATACTGTGGTATCGGCAGGTAGAACACGCTCTCCCCAGCTACAACACCATACTGTGGTATCGGCAGGTAGAACACGCTCTCCCCAGCTACAACACCATGCTGTGGTATCAGCAGGTAGAACACGCTCTCCCCAGCTACAACACCATACTGTGGTATCAGCAGGTAGAACACGCTCTCCCCAGCTACAACACCATGCTATGGTATCGGCAGGTAGAACACGCTCTCCCCAGCTACAACACCATGCTGTGGTATCAGCAGGTAGAACACGCTCTCCCAGCTACAACACCATGCTGTGGTATCAGCAGGTAGAACACGCTCTCTCCCCAGCTACAACACCATGCTGTGGTATCAGCAGGTAGAACACGCTCTCCCCAGCTACAACACCATGCTGTGGTACCTTGCTATGATTCAGTCTCACCACTGTACTGTACTGATGCCAATCAAACCACCGCTGCATAAGACCATTGTAAATGCCTGTACTGTAGTGTGGTGTGTGGCAGGGATGCAATTGGGTCAATTCGAATTGAAGTCACTCAATTCAGGAAGTGATTTTAATAAAAATACCCTTTTCAATAAATAGCTTCTCCTTTAAAGTTTATTGTGAAATCATTTAAATTAAAATGCAATTTTCTAATAAAAACTTAATTGGAATTTCACTTTGCTTCTTGAATTGACCGTCTTCCATTAACATTGACCTGGTGTGGGGCTTCTTGTGAACAGCTGAATTCATTTGTAGTTCAGAGTCCCAAATGCTACCCAATCCCCTTACCCCTTAGGGCTCTGGTCAAAAGTAGTGCACTATATAGGAAACAGGGTACTATTTGGGATGCACAATTTTGTATTTATGTTTCACATGGGAGGATCATTACTGTAACGCCAATATTTGGAGTGTGATGTCATATCCTGTTTTATATATTCTTCCCATGTGAGTTCAGAATGACTCAGTTCCTCTGATGCTGTTCTCGTTGACTGGGAGTCAAAATGTCCCAATTTCTCATCCCGTTCTCTGTCTTACTTATTTGCCTTATAGGTAATAAGCGTAATATATATTTTTGAAATCACCAATTATTTTGATGTCCAGTATGTCCATTTCTGTGTATGTGTCCAGCCATTGGGGTTTAGGCCTATGTGGATATATTTTCATCCATCACTTGAAGTAAATGTCTTCTCTCCACCTCTCTCCAGGTCTCTCTCTCAGCCTTGAGGTTTATCAGACTCCCTCTGAAGTCTTACTCAAACATGGAGAGAATGTTCAGATCTTCTGCAACCATGACAGAACTAACTACAGACTGATGCAGTGGTTCCAGCAGTCACCAGGAGAAAAACAACTAAAACGTATAGCCTATTTATTATTTAAGTCTCAATCATACATTGAGGAACATCTAAACGTGAGTGGAGATTTGAGTCAGAACGACCCGAAGAATGCTTCTCTGAACATGTTCAACCTTAAAGGTCCCGATCACAATGCAGTTTATTTCTGTGCTGCAAGCGAAGGCCACAGTGTTGTAGATTCCCTCTCTGCACTTCCAAAACCCTGTGTGACACAGTCTGTCACGCTGTAGTAAACTATTTAGCAGAACACCTCCCTCACACCTGTATTGAGGTCTGGATTTGATTTGATATACCGTAACCACAACTAGAATGAGTTGAACGGGCCTCCTCATTCAAGTCGATGATGCCATAACGGGTGGACTGGCAGCCATCCTTTCTAGAAATTCTATTTCTGTGACTGTGACAGCGTTCTGTCATTACATCACTGATGAGGTCACTTCCTGTCCCTCCTGGTCCTCTTCAGTCAGTTCAGATGAGATGTCAGTTAGCTGTTGATGTTCAGCTCAAGACTCAACATGATCAGACCCCTCTTACTCAGTTGGCTCTCAGGTAATAACAGTCATCTGATTTAGATATGATCACTTGTTTAGATGTGCAGTATGGGAATTATGTATCTTCATCTCTTATCTATGAAAATGAAAGATAATGTCTTCTCTCCATCTCTCCACTTCCTGTTCCTCCTCCTCTCCAGTCAGTTTGTCGTAGAAATATTTGACTCAAAAGTAGTCAACTCAAAAATATCTCTCAAGACACTGGAGCTTGTGAATCCAAAAATTAGACTTTATTATTTGCATAACAAAGCCGAGCTTGCTCCATGGAGCACCTGCTTGCCCTGAACCGGAGCTGTCCTTTTATACAGACACAAATGCATAGTCAACATACATAGTTAGTCCTCTCTATGTGAATGAATAACATCTTTCAGTATCACATGTTGGCTACTCACGAGGGCTACTTGTGCTTCTCTAAATGGGGCCTCTGTATCTTATTAGTGGCGTGACTCAAAAAATTATGTACATACGTACATTAAAGAACAATCACTCTCTGTATTGACTATATTCACTATCCAGACATATATCTGGAGTACAAAGTATTAATCATGTTCATTCTGTTTTACCTTTATCATTTCATAACACATTATAAAACATATCAATTAATACTTAAACATGGTTCAAACATGTCATCCGTAACCCATTCTCAACCACATACATTTAAGCATTTATAATTTACCATCCTCCCTGGCCCTTGAGATGATGTGCATGTGGCTATGTGTCAGGTCATAAGGTCATAAGCACAAACAAATGATAACACTAGTTCCATTGTTACTCCAATCTCCACACAGCCATCACGAGGAGTTGTATCTCCATCACATGTCATAGACATACCCAGACCAGCTGCAGGGAGTTTATGAAAAACACAGAAATGTCTCTGCTCTGTCTCAACCCTTCAACTGGTTCTCAATCCATAAGCATTTAAGGTATATAGGTGTTTCATTCTACCATAAGTTGAGATGGTTTGATGGTTGATTCAGATTAGTTGGTTGTTGATGATCATCGGTGATGATGTCACTTCCTGTTCCTCCTCCTCTCCAGTCAGTAGAGATGGTTTGATGGTTGATTCAGATTAGTTGGTTGTTGATGATCATCGGTGATGATGTCACTTCCTGTTCCTCCTCCTCTCCAGGCAGTAGAGATGGTTTGATGGTTGATTCAGATTAGTTGGTTGTTGATGATCATCACTGACAGTCAACATGTACAAACCAATCATCATCGACACACTCTTTTGGCTGACAGGTAATAATCAAGGATATTATCATTTGTTGTAGATTCATAATATGGTATGATGTATATTCATCCTTTATGTATGCCTATACTAGTGAAAGTCTTCTCTCCATCTCTCCTCAGGTCTCTCTCTCAGTGTTGAGGTTCACCAGACTCCCTCTGCAGTCTTCAGCAGACCTGGAGAGAATGTTCAACTCTTCTGCCACCATCAGAAATCAGACTATAGAGTGATACTGTGGTACCAGAAATCACAAGGAGAAACAGCACTGAAACTCATAGGAAATCTGTATCATAAGAATCCAACCATTGAGAGTTCATATAAAAAACATTTCAATATGAGTGGGGATTTGAGTGCCGAAGGCCCAAAGAATGCCTCTCTGAACATGTTCAACTTAAAACGACCCCAACACAGTGCAGTGTATTTCTGTGCTGCTAGTTATGCACAGTGTTGCAGATTCCCCTGTCTACACTACAAAAACCTTCTCTCATTCACTGTCTCAGTAGATTATACCGAAGCAACACCTCCCTCACACCTGCACTGAGCTCTGGATTTGATTCAGTGCCAATATAATATCACAGTAAAGCTGTCTGGATTCTGTCATTACATCACTGATGAGGTCACTTCCTGTTCCTCCTCTCCAGTCAGTTCAGATGAGATGTCAGTTGGTTGTCAACGATCACTAAGTCAACATGATCAGACCTCTTCTCATTATCACTCTCCCACTATTCTGGATCACAGGTAATTTAAGCAACAGTTATTTAGTAGTTCCCTACAATACGTATTAAACATGAAAGTGTAGCAATTTGCATTAATGTGTACAAATGATTACTTATCAAAAAACTAATCAACACCTACATTAAACCACAAATTAAGATACCTCTGTTCAGTGAGAGAGCGAGAGGGGGAGAGAGAGAGAGAGAGGGGGGTAGAGGGAGAGAGAGGTGTGAGGGAGAAGGAGATAGGGAAGGAGAGAAAGAGAAGGGGAGAGAGAAAGAAGGAGAGAGAGAGACAGAGAAACCTGTTACAAACCTGTTCTACTAACACACTGAAGCCTCAGCACCAGAACATCCAATCAATCAGAATAAACCAAATTACAACACAGTCAAAACAAAACGACATTGCTTATTGGGAAACACAAGCACAAGTACAAAGTAAAATGCAGTGCTATCTGGCCCTAAATCAACAATACACCATGCCAAACTATTTGTCCATGGTTACTGATCAAAACCTTAGAAAAACCTTGACAAAGTAGCACAGCCTTGCCATTGAGAAGGGTAGACACAGGAAAACCTGGCTCCCTGTAGAGGAAAGGCTGTGCAACCACTGCACCACAGCAGAACCTGAGACAGAGCTGCATTTCCTGACAAAATGTCAAAAATATATAACAATTAGAGAGTGTCATTTCCCCAAATTTGAAACCCTTATTCAAGGTTTCCAAAGGCCTCTCTGATGAGGACAGGCTCCCCTGTCCTGTTGGGGGAGGACGCAGGCTACCCGCCCTGTTGGGGGAGGACTCAGGCTACCCGGCCCTGTTGGGGGAGGACTCAGGCTACCCGTCCTGTTGGGGGAGGACTCAGGCTACCCGTCCTGTTGGGGGGAGGACTCAGGCTTCCCGTCCTGTTGGGGAGGACTCAGGCTACCCGTCCTGTTGGGGGAGGACGCAGGCTTCCCCGTCCTGTTGGGGAGGACGCAGGCTACCCGTCCTGTTGGGGGAGGACTCAGAGAGCTGTGGGTTGGCAGGATAGGCTCCCGTCCTGTTGGGGAGGACGCAGGCTTCCCGTCCTGTTGGGGAGGACTCAGAGAGCTGTGGGTTGGCAGGATAGGCTCCCCGTCCTGTTGGGGAGGACGAGGCTCCCTGTCCTGTTGGGGGAGGACTCAGAGAGCTGTGGGTTGGCAGGATAGGCTCCCCGTCCTGTTGGGGGAGGACGCAGGCTCCCTGTCCTGTTGGGGGAGGACTCAGGCTACCCGTCCTGTTGGGGGAGGACTCAGGCTACCCGTCCTGTTGGGGGAGGACTCAGGCTACCTGTCCTGTTGGGGGAGGACGCAGGCTACCCGTCCTGTTGGGGGAGGACTCAGGCTACCCGTCCTGTTGGGGGAGGACTCAGAGAGCTGTGGGTTGGCAGGATAGGCTACCCGTCCTGTTGGGGGAGGACGCAGAGAGCTGTGGGTTGGCAGGATAGGCTACCCGTCCTGTTGGGGGAGGACTCAGAGAGCTGTGGGTTGGCAGGATAGGCTACCTGTCCTGTTGGGGGAGGACGCAGAGAGCTGTGGGTTGGCAGGATAGGCTACCTGTCCTGTTGGGGGAGGACTCAGAGAGCTGTGGGTTGGCAGGATAGGCTACCCGTCCTGTTGGGGGAGGACGCAGAGAGCTGTGGGTTGGCAGGATAGGCTACCTGTCCTGTTGGGGGGAGGACTCAGGCTACCCGTCCTGTTGGGGGAGGACTCAGGCTACCCCGTCCTGTTGGGGGAGGACTCAGGCTACCCGTCCCTGTTGGGGGAGGGACGCAGGCTCCCCGTCCTGTTGGGGGAGGACGCAGGCTCCCCCGTCCTGTTGGGGGAGGACGCAGGCTACCCGTCCTGTTGGGGGAGGACTCAGGCTACCTGTCCTGTTGGGGGAGGACTCAGGCTACCCGTCCTGTTGGGGGAGGACGCAGAGAGCTGTGGGTTGGCAGGATAGGCTACCTGTCCTGTTGGGGGAGGACTCAGGCTACCCGTCCTGTTGGAGGAGGACTCAGGCTACCCGTCCTGTTGGGGGAGGACTCAGGCTACCCGTCCTGTTGGGGGAGGACGCAGAGAGCTGTGGGTTGGCAGGATAGGCTACCTGTCCTGTTGGGGGAGGACGCAGGCTACCCGTCCTGTTGGGGGAGGACTCAGAGAGCTGTGGGTTGGCAGAGCACTACATTGCTGCCTGCCATAAGATGAGGGACAGTGTCTGACAGACCAACCAACCTGCACATGTCCTCTATATTGTTATTGTTCAATGGTTATTTTGACCCTTGGTTATTGTTGTTACTGTTGTCCCGTTGACTAAATTGATGATTATTATTTTAATTATGTTAATATCCAAAGTAAGCTTTGGCAATATGTACATTGTTATGTCATGCCAATGAAGCAAATTGAATTTGAATTGAATTGAATTGAGAAAGAGAAAGAGAGAGAAGGCGAGAGAGAGAGAGAGAGAGAGAGTGAGAGAGAGAGAGAGAGACAAGGAGAGAGAGAGAGAGAGAGAGAGAGAGAGAGAGAGAGAGAGAGAGAACAGAGAGAGAGAGAGAGAGAGAGAGAGAGTGCCAAGAGTGTGTAAAGCTGTCATCAAGGCAAAGGGTGGCTATTTGAAGAATCTCAATTATAAAATATATTTTGATTTGTTTAACACTTTCTTGGTTACTACATGATTCCATATGTGTTATTTCATAGTTTTGATGTCTTCACTATTATTCTACAATGTAGAAAATAGTTTTAAAAAATAAAGAAAAACCCTTGAATGAGTAGGTGTTCTAAAACTTTTGACCGGTAGTGTACGTACAAGGAGTTGCAGATTGTACTGCATCGTACTTATGTAAAGTACATTTTTTCAATGTACTTTATTCAAACCAGTGAATATCACTTATTATAAATGAGATCATTAACTATCATCTCTTGGAATATCCAGGGCCTGTACTTTTCGCATTTTGGTTCTAAAACAACAAATCCAGAATTTCTTAAAAAAACATCAAGGAACAGGACATCATAATCCTACTGGAAACATGCTGTCGTGGAGACATTAATACTCAGTGTCCCTCAGGCTATAGAGAAAGTTTACTACCATCAATCAAACATAAAAAATGTAAACGGGCCGGGACTCAGGTGGAATAATCATTTGGCATTAGCAGGATCAGGTTCTGAGCCTGACTACACTGATGCGGGAGGTAACCACCACATATTTGGACACCCCTCCTTGTACAGTAGCCCAATTATAAATAATAGAAACAGTCCTGACCAAATACTGAACAAAAATGGGAAGGAGTTAGTGCATCTCTGTCGAGCCTTAGGCCTGTACATGCTTAATGGTAGAATCAGAGGGGACTCTTTAGGTCAGTTTACTTACTGCTCAGCTCTTGGGACAAATGTAGTCGATTATGCCATCACTGACATGGACCCCTCCTCCATTAGTGCATTCACTGTCAGACCATAGACACCATTGTCAGATCAACGTGTTTCTGAAGAAATTAACCAGCAATACTAATTCAAAAAAACTGTCCAATAAACTCTACAGCATGAACCAATCGTACAGATGGGCTCAAAACAGTGCAGAGAAATTCATTGAAACATTGAACTCAAAATAAATGATGAACTCTATACAGGTTTTCAATAACTCACAATACCAAAACAATAAAGAAGGTGTCAATTCGGCTACTCAAAACATAATTAGCATATTCCAAAAAGCAGCATCAAAAGCAAATTTGAAAAAACTAAGAAATACAACATCAGAAACAAAAAACAAAAACGCTTCTGAAAAATGGTTTGATAACGAATGT